>NW_013953044.1:189312-190611 GCF_001266775.1 Austrofundulus limnaeus
AGGTACCTGTGAGGTTAGCCTTAGGGTTTGTGGTCAGAGTTAGGCTGTAGAAATATAATGGAAGTCAATGGAATGTCCCCAAAATGTATAGTTGGGCAAACGTGTGTGTGTGAGCATCTTTGTGTTTTTTTTTAAACACACATGTTCATGCCTTCTCGTCCACCGGTGCAGTCTGTAACTTTAGCCCAGCATGTTGCTGCGAGGAACTCCACAGATGTTCAGATGTTTCTCCTTGAAAAATAAACAGAACTGAGTCAGTTCTCTCGCTGAACTCAGGGACTGTCAAAATAAAAGCTTGGCTCCCTTTGGACCTCTGCTCTCACTGGTTGTGTTGCTGACGGACAGCTCTCTGCTCAAGCTCTAACCTGCACTTTGAGTTTGGTTCTTCTGAAGTCTGTGAACGAGTAAAGCAGGGGACACGTCTCCTGGCAAAACTGAGGCTGGGAGATTGATTACCCCTCACACTGGGTAAGATTTAAAGTCCCAACAAGGGACTGGAGGAAAAAAATAAGCCTTCTATGGGAAGAAACTTGAAACTGAATTAGATTTCCTCAGACTGAATGTGTTTGCAGAATGTGAAATCAAATACATTGGTTTGAACATTAATTTCACTAAACTGAAAATGAATGTAATGGTTATAGTATTATAGGATTGTTAATTGTTTATCATACAAATATGATAATTATGGCACATCTGGCAACCCTGAACCACTTCATTTAGACTGAATCTCTACATAACAGAAAGGACTGATGTGAAACTTGTCCCGTGGATTGTATAGTGAGGTGTTTTGTTTATTGTGCTTACCTGTCTGGGACAAAGGATGAAATTTAGCTATTGTGCTAATTTTTGCATATTTACACTGCAAGGAATTGTGGTAATGTTGATTAATGTGCGTCAAAAATCAATCAAATAAACAAATAAATAAACTTTATAGGGCTGTGAAATTAATYGAGTTAACTCTAATTTTAGTACTGCATGGGCATAGATAAAAATTTTAATCGCGGTTAAAATTTACAATCACTTTACTMTGGCTGAATATGTAGGTTTGTATATTACAATGCACTCAGTGCATGCCAGGTCATGTTTGTAAATGAGAAGTGGTTCTCAAACAGTTTACTTGGATAAATAAAGTTTTAAAAAAACTCCATGTGTAACACATTATGTACAGTTTTTTTTCTTTTTGTCTTCTTATGGCTTATTTTATTTTATTTATTCATGTTTTGCTGACATCTATCTTTCATTCCTCATGTACTCATTTGGAATGAAAATCCTTGAATTCTTGATTTAACCTCATTATTC
>NW_013953044.1:190621-192573 GCF_001266775.1 Austrofundulus limnaeus
CATGCCAGGTCATGTTTGTAAATGAGAAGTGGTTCTCAAACAGTTTACCTGATAAATAAAGGTTAAATAAATAATATTTTAAAAAAAACTCCACATGTAACACATTATGTGCAGGTTTTTTTCTTTTTGTCTTCTTATGGCTTATTTTATTTAATTTATTTATGTTTTGCTGACAACTGTGAAATAGTAGCTATCTTTCATTCCTCATGTAGTACTACAGTAGTAGTAAGTAATTTATTTTACCAATATCCAATAAAGTTTTATATTAAGTTTAAGATTAATCGTGATTAATTCACAGCTACCTTGGAATTAAAAGATTAAAAAATGTAATCATTTGACAGCCCTAAAATAAAGACATTAATCTGTGTGACACAAAAAAATGAGATTTGGAACTGAAAATAAATTATAGAACTGAAAGTGAAAGCAGTCAAACTGAGAAAGAAAAAATTGTATAGGTCTTCTGGACGGGTTCTTCTCTAATTCTTCTCTAATAAAGAACCCGTCCAGAAGACCTATACAATTTTTTCTTTTTGATTTTTTACCTGGATTACTGAGATGCATCAGGACATCAAACTGAGCTTTTAATGGAACAAACTACATTTTCAAACCAAATTAATTCAGTTTTAATTGAGTCAAATTAATTTTCAAACCAGTGCATTTAATTTTACATTTTGCAAACACAGATTCAATTGGATCAATTCAAATTCAGTTTCTGAAGTCGTCCCTGCGCCTCCCTCTCTCCTGTCTCTGCCCTGCAGCTTGTTGTTCCATGCCACATGTCAGAGCTTCACAGAGGCTCGACGAGGCCCCAGGTGAAGAGCTTTGGGGAAACAAAAAGGAAAAAAGGACACACAGCTGTTTATTTTTTATACTCTAGCCCCCCACTCCACATCTGTGTCKTTTAAAACAATGACTACAGCGGTTGCTTTAACCTCACATCTTTCTTGGAGGGAAGAAAAAAATGAAGGCACGATGAAAGGACATTTTGGCAGAGAGGCTGAGCTGTTTGTCTCAGCACTGATAGTAAGAGATGGATGTAGTGGAGTTGGGGGTGGGGGGCAGATAGAAAGAAAACAAGCTGTTGGAGTTGTGAAACAGCAGAAAATCAAAGAGTCAGAGGGTCTGCCCGTGCATCGATGCTTGTAACATGCTGATTTTATCTCTGTGCAGCAGTGTAGGATTACATGACATGCATCAGAAGTTTGGTTTCAGCTGAAATCTAGAGGTCCACCTAAACAAATATGTATGAAAAATCCCATTTAAAGTGACTGGGACATGCATTTCCTACAGATCCAGAAACATCTCACATCAGTAACAAATACCTCAACATTGTTCATCTCAGCAGCTTGTTAATACTATCTTTAGATGCATTCATATTTATCCAGGGTTCCTGCAGCGTCTTTAAAAAGTATTAAAGGGGCAATATTATGTGTTATATATGTGGCATATATTTAAATACTACACATTAATAAAGTATCTATGTCACCTTTAGCTGTTATTAAAGTGCTGTTTTTATGTTTAAATAGAAAATAAACTTATCTTCTCATCACTTCCTCTTCTAAACGTCGTGAAATTGGCCTCTGTCTCTTTAAGAACCACCTTCTGGGGCTGGCTGCCATGATGCAGTTTACTTGGCATCTGAAAATACATTTCCTCAAAGGTATTTTTAATCTGAACAGAGTTTCACTGAGTGAGAAGTAATGCTGAGAGCTCAGCAGACAGGTTTCACTTTCACTTTCACATGAGAGCCTGCAGGAGTCATGGGCGGGGTGTGTGTGGAGGTTGGGGGGGTGCTCTGCCATGAGGAAGTTCGGCTTAAAGAGGGGCGTTTCTGGTCCCCACCAGTCATTTTGCCCCACAGCATGGCTGCCTAAAAAGCTGCAGGATTTCTCAAACATGCATGGATGATTCAGAGCAAGGCTTTGGGCATTTTTTAAATGAGAGTATAACAT
>NW_013953044.1:192880-194990 GCF_001266775.1 Austrofundulus limnaeus
GGCTCTGTCTCCCCTGGTCACAAGCCCAGACCTGGGAACAACTAAAAGCTTTAGATTTACAGATCTCTACAGTATTTGAAACGTGAGGCTGTAAAAGCCTCAGTGAGATAATGAGGTACCAAACCATTTAGACATTGAAAAACTAAAAACAAAATCTTAAAAACAATTCTAAAAGAAACAGGCAACCAGTGAAGAGAATACAAGATCGGAGTGAAGTGTTCACGACTTTACATGATATTGCCCCTTTACAAGGCATTGAATTAATCATTTCTTAAACAAGGCCTTCATTAGCTTTAAAATGTCTCAAATCAATCTTTCAGAGGTCTTAAAAACATTACACATTGTAAGAAGGACGATTGCAATTTGTCTCAAATATTAAAATAATTGTTACTTTTTTAATAATTAACAGAATACCTCTCACATCTGTGTTAAAAATAAACATTTGGGTAGAATTGTTGCWTTTTTTACATTTGGGTTTGTTGTGAATTTGGTCTTAAATTTAATTTCCAGATGCAATAAAGAAGTCTTAAAAAGTCCTAAATTTAACTTGCCTTATCTGTAGGAACGCTGTTATCACAGAAACATTGCCGTGACACGCACAGTTTAATTAATTAATTAACACAGTTAATTTGCTTTAGTGACAGCTGTGAGTGTGTTTTGTTTTTTTTCCCTGRTCATGTTTTTGCAAGCCTGTATGTCTCCGTGGGCTGAGTCAGGACTTAATGTAAACATTAGGAAAGCTGCGACGCCTGACATGAATTACCTGAAAGCTGTGTCACACCACCTGGACCACCTGGACCACCTTTCAGAACAGATCTGTTGGTTTGGAGCTGCTCTGTAGGACCATGTTTCCTCTGGGCCACGGCTGCTCTCTGTTGCAGAGCAGGAATGAGAAAACCAGGTGCAGATTTTGACCCTCAGGGAGGAAGTCCTTGTTTACTCATGTTTAACATCGACTCTGCCCCCCCCCAACCCAACCCCACCCCTTGTTTCTTCAGAGTTCTCTAAATGCACAGACCTTTTTGAAGAATCAACCCGTAGCAGTTGATGTTGAGACTGAAGGCTGGTTATTCTGGGATGTCAGTGTTGTTTCCTAGCTTTTCCCAGCTGAGACACAAACAGAACATTTTTATTACTCAAACTGAGGATTGGGAATAAATCCAAGAATCAGAGCCTCACTGCAGCTGACACCGTTAATCAGTGCAGGTGTTGCTACAAGTTACATAAGGCACAGGATAAAAAGAGATCATTGCTTTTAACTGTTAATGCAAAGTTTATAAAGAAAAGATGACCTTCATTTGAACTTATTATATGGGTGTAACTGTTCATGTACTGGTGTTTCATTCTTTCTGTTTACTGGTTTGTTCTGGTAAAAAAAATGATTTATTCAGTTCATATTTATAAACAGCTAGGTCATGCTGATGATTTATGAAGTTGTTTATAAGTCTTGAAATGTACATGCCTGACTGGGTAATCAGATGACCAAAATATGCAAAATACTGGTTTAAAAGAACTTCCTGCCTGACTTATATCAYAAAACAAAGTGTTTATCTTGTGGCTATCTGTTAGCATTAACATCAGYTTCTGTCATGGTACAAGTTGAGTTGTTGTTGTTTGTAAAAATTCTTTGTTTTTTTCTGGCTCCATTTTATTTGTGCTCAGCATCTCTTGTCTGAACAGATGTGGCGCACAGATTATCTTTGACAACTTGAGCTCAACAGATCAAACAGACAGAATATCTGCAAATGTTGTCCAACTTTTTTCAGCCTGCAGTAGTTTTTGTTTTCAGCCAAATGAGGGCGCTGTAGTATTAAAAGATGTTTTTGAGTTTCACACCATTGTCATGTACTTTACATATTGTTTAAACTGTTAGACATTTTTCTTGTTTAGATGATTTTCTTCTTTAGATTAGTTTTTGTTTTCTTGTTTTAAAAACAAAGATTCCCATTTTGTATCATGAGTGTGTGTTGTGTGTTGTTCACACTGTTGTCCTCCAGGGGTCACAGCAACAACATCACTTTCACCCAAAACATAGTACATTTGTTTCTGTGTGTGTGTGTGTGTGTGTGTGTGTGTGTGTGTGTGTGTGTGTGTGTGTGTGTGTGTGTGT
>NW_013953044.1:196352-199903 GCF_001266775.1 Austrofundulus limnaeus
AAGTTTGAGCTGGATCACAAAAACAGTGACAACAGTTTAACAAAAATAAAACTGGACAAAAAAATACTTTGTTCCTCAAAAATATTTTTTTAAATAAATCCTGGATCAGTTTTTGAATCTGCTTACCTTTTCTTTGCAAGGTGAGACATCTAACTGAGCATGTACAGTGTGAGGGTCATCACTCTAGCTTGTTTCTGTTTGGAGAAAAATGGTATGTTGCAACCGTCCCTTGTTGCAACAGTCCCCGGTCTCCCCTACAATGTAAATTGTTAAATTGAGATCTTCAGATCTCACAGTTTCAGGGTTTTGAGTTGTTTCAAATATAAAAACCATAACAGCTGTCAAAATGTGCCATTTTTTAATGTTTTTAATTGGAATATCATCTAAAAACACTGCACTATCATTCACAACCAAAGTCTTCTGCCTAATTTGTAATAAATGAGTAAAAATGATCAGAATCATGTTTTGTTACCAACAATCACTACTGGTTTGTTTGCATTGGAACATTGAGGAGTGTAGTTTGGACAGTTTTAGTGCTGCAGATATCAAGTCTGTAACATAACCCCCACATGTGAACAGAGAGATAACATTGGAGTCAGAGACAGCAGGTTGAAAGTGAAAAAGTAAAGATCTTCTCTGGACTTGTAGCTTTAGTAAAGAAACAGTGTTTCTGTGAGCAACACTCAGCCTTAGGAACAGTACTGAAGTGATGTCTGAGGGTTGTTATTACAACTACCTTGCCCCCCACATATACACAAATCCCAACAGCTGATAAGCCCCTTGCAACAAACTTTATGAACTCAGACACCCTAAATATCTCGGAGCACAGCTTTCCATTGTTGGATATGTTACTGCTGTGTGTGTTGGGGGCTGTGCGATCTTGTATGAACAAGATATTTTCTGACAACAATTTGAGGTCTCAGTTTTTATATTCCTCTTGAGCAAATTCTGCTTTAATTTCAGAATCAGAATCAGAAAGAGCTTTATTGCCATTGTCAGTGATAAACACAGACTAGGAACTTGCAGTTTAGAACATCTGTTCGGAGAAGACACACATAACAAACATGGGAGAACGAATGTCCACGGTCTTTTGCACTAAGGTGCGCTACCTTTTGCAGCTTAAAACACACACACTAGGAAAGGTGAGTTAAAAAAAGAGATTTGATCCTATGTTTTACACAGAAACAGGACCATGCGCTCAAAAAAACATTCTGCATAGAGCAAGGCAGCGAAGGAGGGGAGGGGGTGGGGGGACAAACACATAGTATGGGGTGGGGTTCAGCGGAGCCGGTGACATCCAGGTTAGTACTCTGTGTTGGAACCAATCAAAGACCTCCAGAGTCCAAACAAGTTGTTATCCACCAAAGCACAAATCACCAGAGTCAGTTCTCTGTCTCCACCCATCRTGGCCTTCAAACTGATAAACCCATGGGTTAAGTGGGTAGGGATGGGGGAGGGAGTCAACGCTTTTTCCTCATGTGTCATCAAGGGAGGTTTGATAGTTTGTGACCCAAGTTCAGCAGCTGCAGGGATCCAATGATAAACATAATTGTTTGGGACAAGCAGCCTGGTTTTCTCTGCTTTGAGTCTGAACTGCAACTCTGTGTTTGCGAAAAAAAAAAAAAAAGCCTATGTTCCCAATTCCAGTACCTCCTCGCCTCTCCATCTGAAACTTCACCCAGATGTAATCTTACATGGGCACGCCGCTGAGCTGCAATTCTAGTCAGAATCACATCCAGTTTACAACTTATATCCCCCAACATTTGAGTATGTGCATTCCCAGTACGGGAGACTCCATCCAAGGTTGCTGACAGCTTCTCACAGGCTGGACTGCTGTCAGTATCGCTTTCATTTTCCGATAAGCCAGGACTCCTCCACAGCTGATCAGCAGGAATCCAGTTGTCATAAATCCAAATATGAACAAATCCGCGTCTTCGATCGAAAGCGGCGCCAAACAGATGAGGTTCCACCCCCAAGACCCAGACACATGCCCAGCCGCCACCATTCCACTGGGACAGCTACACTCCCCACGCTCCAATCTCAGTGTGGAAAAAATAGTGTYGATTGTGTTCAAAGACCAGTTGACCAGATCCATAATTCCTTTTGTTTTCGGATGATAGGTAGAAGAAAGGCTAAACACAGCTGCAAAGCAGGGAAAAAGGCACAGGTTCGGGAGAGAGAGAAAAAAAACGTCCGACTCCTCTGAAGGCCAAGCAGAAAAACTTTTTTTACTGCAGTATAGTTCAGAAATAATTCAGATTTCTTCATAAACATTACCTGAACAAACAAAGTACATTTTTTGTTGATTACATATTTGTTGACTGATGTCACCTTTTTGCAGTCTTAGAACCAGGGTGCAATCATATTTCAACTGTACAAACCCACCTCCCACCTGGAACACCCTAGAAGCACTGTAAGGGTCAGATTTTTGACTTTTCCAGTGCATTCAACCTTCACTGCTGAGGGTCAAGCTGGAAACATCTAGAGTAGACAGTCACCGGACTTTATAAACCATCAACTACCTCACAAAGAGATAAAAAGTATGTGAGACTTAATAAATGTGTGTCTGATGTGACAGTCAGCAGCACCTTAGGGAGCAGTTCTCTACCCCTTCCTCTTCACCCTGTGTACCTCAGACTTCAAACACAACACAGGCAGCAACTATATCCAGAAGGTTTCTGATGGCACAGCCATTATTAGCTGTAGATCTGAATAAAAGCACTAAGAACAAAGAAATCATCAATGACTTTATCGGCGGCTGTTATATGTATATTTTGGTCCATATGCATTTGGACAGAGACAGTATTTTCCTAATTTTGGTTCTGTACATTACCACAATGAATTTTGAACAAATTTCAGATACAGTTGAAGTTCAGCCTTTCAGCTTTAATTCAGTGGCTTGAACAAAATGACTGCATAGAAATGTGAGAAACTAAAGCATTTTTAAACACAATTCCTTCATTTCAGGGGCTCAGAAGTAATTGGACAAATGAAATAAATGTAAATAAAATGTTCTTTTCTAATACTTGGTTGAAAAGCCTTTGTTGACAATGACTGCCTGAAGTCTTGAACTCATGACATCACCAGGGGCCTCATTCATAAAGGATTGCGCAGCTTTCACACTAAAAGTTGACGTACTGATAAATTTAGTGAGCCACACAAAATAAATCAGATGTATAAAACCATGCGCACGCATGTTCCTGCGCACCTTTCCTTTATAGATCCAATGAACGTGGAACTGAGCGCACCTGAGACACCTCCTCTGACACGCCTCCATTTAAATCTGTAAAATAGATGTAAATGTGTCCAGTGTGTGAGATTCTCCTCAGATTGTCCTCTCTGTGGGATCAGAAATGATTTTTAAATGCAGGAAAAAATGTATATTAAATGTAGAATGAGTGAGAAAACTGTCTAAATAAGTAGTGGCGTGTAAAAATGACTTTGCCACACGCAAAGGTGTGTGTGTGTGTGTGTGTGTGTGTGTGTGTGTGTGTGTGTGTGTGTGTGTGTGTGTGGGGGGGGGGTCGTGGAGCTTCAGAGGCTGCTGGTTA
>NW_013953044.1:202128-208265 GCF_001266775.1 Austrofundulus limnaeus
GGAGGAGCTGGAAGAAGTGGCTGGGGGGAGGGGGGTCTGGGCCTCCCTTCTGAAGCTGCTGCCCCCGCGACCCGACCCCGGATAGGCGGAAGAAAATGGATGGAAGTTTCCTCATAACCTTGTGTATGAGAGATGTGGGAAAAGCTTAATTCACCTTAAGCTCACTCTTACAGGTTAAATGCTTTTCAGTCCCGGGGTTCAGTTTCATGATTGTTCAGTTTAAACAATAAAAATCTAACTAAAATAAAAATCTAACACTGTGTTCAGACGCTCCTTACACCCAGAAAACAGAACAGAGTCATATTTCTGTGGATTCAGGTCAGATTCATGACTTTGTGAGTTAAAACTGTCGACTGGAAAAACTTTGCGTAGCTGCCGCACATTCTCACGGCATGTGAAAATATATGCACACTTTCATGCAACGTTGGTTTTAATACATCACAACGTGGGCGTAGAACCTGGCGGACACAAATTTTTTATGCGTACGCACCATTTATACATGAGGCCCCAGACACTGTGTTTCATCCTTTTTAATGCTCTGTCGTGTCTGTACTGCAGAGGTTTTCAGTTGCTGTTTGTGGGCCTTTCTGTCTGAAGTTAGTCTTCAACAAGTGAAATGCTCAACTGGGTTGAGATCAGGTGACTGACTTGGCCATTCAAGAAGATTTCACTTCTTTGCTTAAATAAACTTCCAGTTTGCTTTGGCTTTATGGTTTGGCTCATTGTCCATCTGTAGTATGATACATTTGGCTGGATCTGAGCACACATTGGGCCTCATGCAAGAACCGTTCGTACGCACAGATTTGTTCTTAAGTTGTGCGTACGAGCGCTGCGGCTTCTGAATAAATGAAAATGAGGCCCATTGTTTTTTGAATACCTCACAATTCATCCGTCTGCTTCTGTCCTGTCACATCATCAAAAAACACTATGCATGCCCAAGCCTTCACACTGCCTCCTAACTGTTTTACAGATGATATGGTGCTTTGRATCATGAGCTGTACCACGCCTTCACCAGACTTTTCTCTTTCCATCATTCTGGTAGAGGTTGATCTTGGCTTCATCTGTCCAAAGAATGTTCTTCCAGAACTGTACTGGCTTTTTTAGATGTTTTTTTTAGCACAGCCCAGTCTAGCCTTTTTATTCTTGATGCTTATGAGTGTCTTGCAGCGTGCAGTGAAGTGTATTTACTTTCATGCAGTCTTCTCTTAATGGTAGATTTGGATATTGATACTTCTACTTCCTGGAGAGTGTTGTTCACTTGGTTAGCTGTTGTGAAGGGGTTTTTCTCCACCATGGAGGTTATTCTGCCATCATCCACMACTGTTGTCTTCCGTGGGTGCCCAGGTCTTAGTGCATTGATGAGTTCACCAGTGCTTTCTTTCTTTCTCAGGATGTACCAAACTGTAGATTTTGCCACGCGTTTTATTGCAACAATTACTTGGATAGATTTTTTTCTGTTTTTGCAGCTTAAGGATGGCTTGTTTCACCTGCATGGAGAGTTCCTTTGACCACATGTTTACTTCACAGCAAAACCTTCCAAATTCAAGCACCACATCTCAAATCAACTCCAGGCCTTTTGTCTGTTTCATTGAGAATGACATAATGAAGGGATTAACCACACCTTATGAAATAGTCTGAGTCAACTGTTCATCCCTTTAAAAGCAGGGTGGGCACATGTTAAAGAGCTGAACACAAACACTTCTTTCAGTTTAATGTGGATACCCTCAAATGAAAGCTTAATGTCCATTATATAACTATAACTTGAATATGTTTCAGTAAACAGGTAGAAAAACAAACTTTGTGCCAGTGTCCACATGGATATGGACCTAACTGTATTGTATAAATTGTCAGTGTGAAAGATAAGTTGCAGTAACCCCTGTACTTCATAACTATTGCTGGAAAATTCATGAAACAGTAGAGCGGACGTGTACTTTGGTAAGTTAACATCTCACCATAATATTAACCTGTTTCACACACACACACACACACACACACACACACACACACACACACACACACACACACTCCTTTTCTCTACTCTTTTTCATGATCCAGTACAAAGAAAGGGACTCATATTGCAAAGTGTAAGTTTCTCTCAGTGTGGCATTGGTGGTATTCTCTGCACCTAGCCACAGTGATCTATCCAACCTTCCTGCACTAGCATGATCATCACACACAGCACCGTTTACACATAAATATGCACAATCAAACCTGGTCCAGAGCCAACAGGAGTGATAGTCGAGCCGATGAATTGAACAACAGAGTGAAACAGATATTGTTTGGAATAAAATCAGAGTACCAATTTTATACTTATTTTTAAACAACTACATTTTTATTTACTAGAAGTTTCTCGGTTCTTTCAAATATTTTATTAAAATACTGTGCCAATCAGAAAGAAAGTGATTCATTGCACCAGCTTTGGATGTTATCATCCATGAAATGGACGTTATTAGGCATTATCAGTCCCCTAGAATGGCTTCAGAATGTCCCGCCTGTGCCGGTTAGCAGGTTCCCTGTCCCATAGAATGGCTTCTTATTGTCAGCTGGTTAGTATGAGGCATAAAACCACTATCTGGTTAATATGAGGCATAAAACCACTATCTGGTTAATATGAGGCATAAAACCACTATCTGGTTAATATGAGGCATAAAGCCACTATCTGGTTAATGTGAGGCTTAAAGCCACCAAGGTTAACTTTAGAGCAAATGACATGGTTAGCACTAAAGATGCCTCCCTCCAACGGTTGTATATTGTGGCCTTCCAATAGGGGCAATGGGTAGAGTGTTGGACCAGAGAGCGGGAGACCAGGGTTCGAGATGGACACAAAAAATTTATTACAATATCTTTTGGTTATTTACACATTCATTGTCATTGATACATTAACCCACTACGGGGCACTGTCGGGGCAGTCTGAAGCCTAGAAGGCACAGTAGGAACCCTCTGAAGCCATTGTATGGGACTGATAAYRCCTAATAACGTCCATTTCATGGACTGATAACATCAGAATCCCCTGTTCATTGTCAGTTTGTATCATACACCTGTGATGTGTCCACATTCTTTTTTAAAATATCAACAAAAAGAAGACAAAGCTTCATTTGGCAGGAGAGAGGTAGTTTCCCTCTCTTCCCTGCCTACTGTTTGCTCTGCACACATCTGCTCACAGACAGAGCAGAAGCATGTTGCCAAGCTACTTTTCAGCTCACATTTCCACCTAACGCCACCCTGCTGAAGTAAAACATACAGGAGACTGTGACACAGCTTTGTGTTTTTTATCATAATGTTTTTTTCTAGAAAAGTGTCAGGGAAACAACAAACCACACAGTCATGCTCTACTCTAAGAGTCAGGAATGTCAGCGTTTAAAGTGACTCCTTGATGCCCTGAGGTGTGTTTGTGAGTCTTTGGGTGTTTTCTTTAGTTTTCAGACTTTAAACTGGTATGAGAGGTATTGTTCTCCACTTCCTAAAGAGCCAATAAAGCAGCCCAGATTAGCAGGTCTTGTGTTTTCTCTTAAGTGGGTCACTCCAGGGAAGATTAGGCCCTAACAACAGAATTAAATAAAATACCTATCTTTTATTAAAAGAATGCATATTGTCACTTTTTGTGACATGAATTCAAACTATGGGCTTATGTTGACAAATAAGAGTTGTAGAGTTTCAGTATGTGTTGGGGATGAGACCCAATTTTAGCTCTATCTGTAAAACTGAGTTTTAGCCATTTTTGTGTTTTGCTAAAGTGGAATAGTTTTGGAGCTATGTTGCAACTGACTAAATTCATAATTAATTGGAGGTTGTTGCAAAGCCATTGATTTCTTTCTGAGAATTCTCTAAAAATATAGTCAGTAGATCATGGGATAGTTTACTAACACACATACAGCAAGGCAAATACTGTAATTGCCCACTGCCATGAAAGGTGAATTAAAACAGAACCTCGAAGTAATAATATAATAAATGTATTTAAGTAGGGACTGAATGCTATTTTTAAAACATCCTAATAAAACCCAAACATTAAAAACAGGGTCTATTTTTATGTTTGTGTTTATTTTTAGTCATTTCGATTCATAATTGCCAGTTGTATTCATTAAAAAATATTTATTACATCACTCAACCACAGGTTCATTTATTTCAATAGAGTTTCTTTTTCTAAAGCTCCATTGCTTTCTTTCTGCAGTCGTTTATTCTCATCTCTTGCATTAAGATCAAAGGACCTGGGGTCGGATTTATAAAACTTGCATACACACAAAACGAGCCCAGAAACTTATGCCACTTTTCACACCAAGGTTGTGATTTATAAAATCCAAACTTGATGTGAAAATGTGCGGTCCCTCAGCCAGCACTGACGCATGCGTACTCTCATTTTGGAGACGGGAAGCTGCGACACAGATGGTGAAGTGAGGAATTATAGCCACTCTGTGTAATAATCACTGTCAGATATTTAATTTCACTTCATAATCAGACTTAGATTTTTATTCAACTTTATCAACTTTCTTAACAGTATTATTTATGTTTCTGCTGCTGAGCCATRAKGACCTTTGAAATAAAAAACTTAAATAAAAGTTCACACATCCCCATCCATCCCCCTCCTCCTCAGACAACAACCTGCAGACCCCTCCCCGACAAGAGACATTTCAACAGCACGACGGCAAAAGTCACGCTTTTTTGTGCGCACCCTCGCCAGTGCAGATGTTATAAAAGGTTCACTTTTTAATGTTCGTATTTCTCACGTGCGCGGTGTGGGGTGGTGGTGGTGAGGAGATGATCAGCCGCCGATAACTGAGCAGGCAGGAGGGGGAGGACTGGGGAGATGAGTGGTGAACTTATTTCTAACTTTAATTTTATTTATTGTTTTTATCATCCTGCAGGCTCTGAGAGAAACTAAAATTAGAGGGGTTTTTTAATCGTTAGATTGCTCTAAACATCTGTAAAGCTGTAAAATGAGGGAAAATCTGTGTCAATTATAGACAATCTGTTCATGTGAGCAGTTGTCAGCACCTGTCATCATCTGGCCTGCGGTACCGTTTTTATTGGCCTGCAGCAAATTCTTAAAATATAATTGAATATGGCCCGCACAAGAATTTTTAGCTCAACTCCGATGCACTTCTCAGTTTCAATACTAGATGGAGCCAGCCACGTATGGCTGCACAAGCAGCTTGAGTTCAACTCTGTTGCACTTCTCAGGTTCAACACTGGATGTAGCTAGTCACAGAAACAAAATTATAGAGAAGAAGAGAAGAAGAAACTTTTTGTGACTGCGACACTCGTTTGAGACATCTTCTGAAATGGCGGCGTCGAAGAAACGAAAAATAGCAAGTGAGTGTAGATTTCAAACACGGTGGGAAAATGAGTATTTTTTCAAAGAAATCAACAGAAAGTGTATACGTTTGATTTGCAATAAAAACGTAGCTGTGATGAAAGAATATAATGTCCGTCGGCATTATGAGACCAAACATCAGAGCTACACCTCGTACACTGGTGCCAAACGAACACAGAAAGTCAAGCAAATGGCAGCTAGCCTGCAAGCTCAACAGCAGTTTCTTTTTCCGTGCTAATAAAATACAGGAAAATGCCATAACAGCAAGTTATGAAGTTGCTAAACTTATTGCCCAGCACGGCAAACCGTTTTCAGATGGTGATTTCATAAAGCAGTGTCTCATCAAAGTCACAGAAATAATGTGCCCAGAAAAAGTGCCTGATTTCAACAATGTGAGCTTATCCAGAAATACGGTGGTGCGGAGAATTGAAGACTTGTCAGCTAACTTGAAACTTCAGCTGGGAGACAAAGCTTGTGCTTTTGATTTTTACTCGATAGCATGCAATGAGAGCACAGATGTCACAGACACAAATCAAGCTGTTTTCAAACCCCTTCCTGGTGGATGCAGACARAGTGGAAGAGTGTCTGCAGTTAGAACTGATTGATGTGCAATGTGATGATTCTCTGAAGAGTCAACATCAGCTTCTCTCCCTCCCTGAATTCTATCAGAGTTTGGATAATGCCAAGTATCCTCTGATGAGACGCCACGCAAAAAGAATGATGAGCCTTTTCGGCTACACATACAGTGGTTTGCAAAAGTATTCATACCCCTTGAACTTTTCCATATTTTGTCACATTACAACCACAAACATAAATATATTTCACTGGA
>NW_013953044.1:209675-211320 GCF_001266775.1 Austrofundulus limnaeus
CTAACATGTCAGCCATCCTTCAATCCAAAGGACAGCATCACTGCTCCTCTGAGTGCAATGTTCTTCACATAGGTGAGTTTGAAATACACACATTATTGATGTATCAACATGTCACTTCTAGTGTGTGGCCCAGTGCTTTGTTAATTTTTCTGTATTTGGCCCTCACTAAAAAAAGTTTGGACACCCCTGATCTAGACTCATGACGGAGCGTGTCTGAGCCAATCACTGATCAGCTGACTGATTTAAATATACCTTAACATTCATGAGGTACTTTGCATTGACTGTTTATGGTTGAGTGTGGGCGTGTAGAGGGTRGAACCTGAGGCGGGACCTTGTGCGCAAACTCTGAGCTGCGGCTGTGATCTAAAAAGGAAAGGTGCAGAAACATGCGTACGCACGGTTTTATAAATCTGAATATTTTTTTGACAAACGCCATTTTCGCCTTTTGGTCGTACATTCATATTTAGTATGGTTTCCACACAATCCTTTATAAATTTGACCCCTGTTTATCTGAGTTGGTGAGATAAAGCAGTGTTAGTAGTGTTTGATTGGGTGAGACAGCTGATCTTAATTTCGCATTTACAATGATAAATGAAGCTTCTGCTTTGTGTGATTTCAAATAATCAGCAGCCAAGTTTGACTTTTTGCATTTYTCAATACTTTTTAATCTATATTAAACTATGAATAGATTAGCAACATCTTGAAATGATGTTAGGGATGGAAATAAACAGCTTCTTATTCTCACATTACAATCATAAACATATCTCTTTATGGTCAATAAAGACAGAAGGAGAGATCATTTATCGGAGTTACTTGTTTTTCATTGAGTTCATTGTCCATCGTCGCCATACTATGATGTGCATCTTAGCTTTGTCTCCATCTTCAGAATCTAAAAATAAATTAAAAAAACAGGGTTGTTCAGAAACATTATTCCTCTTTTTTATTATTTTTTTGATAGTTGTTTGTGTTTAAGAAACCAATTCAAAACAAATTCAGTGTCTCCAAAAATAAGAAAATTACTAAAGGCCAATACAAACCAAGGATTTTTAGAAACGTTGGCCAACTGAAAAGTATGAGTATGTACAACACTGAGTACTTAGTCAGGACTCCTTTTGCCTGGATTACTGCAGCATGGCATGGAGTGGATCAGTCTGTGGCTCTGCTCAGGTGTTCTAAGAGTCCAGGTTGCTCTGATAGTGGCCTTCAGCTCTTCTGAATTGTTGGGTCTGGTGCATCACATCTTACTCTTCACATTACTCCTTAGATTTTCTGTGGGGTTAAGGTCAGGAGAGTTTACTGACCAATTGAGAACAGGGATACCATGGTTCTTAAACCAGGTACTGGTAGCTTTGACACTGTGAGCAGGAGCCAAGTTCTGTTGGAAAATGAAATCTGTATCTGAAGCCGGTCAGCAGCAGGAAGCAGGAAGTGCTCTAATGCTGCGTTCAGACCGAATGCCATTTCAGCATCAAAATAACATCCAGCGCCTCAAGTTGGACACTTGTGAATTTTGAGGTCAGACACGAGTCAAAATTGCTCTTGACTCACAATTTTGACACCCCCCCACCCCCCAAAGGTGGATGAAATAAAGAAAGTGGCTTTGCTTTATTTACTGAGATCAGGAGCACGTCACGCTCACCTGATA
>NW_013953044.1:214690-216448 GCF_001266775.1 Austrofundulus limnaeus
TTTCATAAGAAAAATAACTGTCCTGTCCTGTAGTTTGACTTATTTTTGGTCCTTTGTAAAGAATAATGTTTTTCCAGGAGCTGGACGTTATCAGACCATTACCTGCTCCAGTAGCTCTGAAGATCTGACCACCACATTGTTTTACAGCAGGCAGCTAGCACGCGCGCGAGTCTGCACTTCAGAGAAAAGGAAGGGAGTGGGTGAGGGTGAAGGTGTCCCAGGCTTGCAGTAGAGCTCCTGTATTGGATGAGAAGCACTAGCAGGAGCGGGGAGGGGGCGGAAGGGAGGAAGCGGCGCAGCGTAGCTACTTTTTTTTATTTTCCCAGAAAAAGGTAGACACAGCAGTTGCTGCTGCCTACTGTCGGGAGATGCACGCAAAGGAAAAAGGATGTGCGAATATTGGTGGGGACTGTCCCTGTCCGGCCAAAGTTGGTGGGGACATGTCCACACCAGTCCTTCAGAAAGTTACACCTTTGATCTCTATGAAGCTGGTCAGCAGCAGGAAGCAGGAAGTGCTCTAATGCTGCGTTCAGACCRAATGCCATTTCAGCATCAAAATAACATCCGGCGCCTCAAGTTGGACACTTGTGAATTTTGAGGTCAGACACGAGTCAAAATTGCTCTTGACTTGCAATTTTGACACACAATACACCCCTCCCCCCCAAAAGGCAGATGAAATAATGAAAGTGGGTTTGCTTTATTTACTGAGATCAAGAGCACGTCACGCTCACCAGATAATTAATTCATAATTAATTCACCAAATAATTCAGAGACGTTCTGAGTTTTTGGTGAGTTTCACCACCCAGGAGCTGTGAGGCTCGCTTTCAGAACTATTTTTGTCCCGAATCCAGTTTGATGAGCCACCGACCCACATTGGTGCCAGTATTTCCTACCAGGACATGGACTACAGGCACTTGATTTCAGCTACAGTGCTCCTGTCCATCTGTCTCAGGTTAGTGGACATCATCAACATCAACTGTCCATCAGAAAATCTATCACTACGTCACACAGTTTGAGTCTCTTTGATTGGTTGACGTGCCGTGTCGAGCCGCAAAGGTTCAGATTTTCCCACTCCAGGGTTCTACCCGCTCGATTCGTGCGTTAGGCATTCAAATCGCTGCGCTCTAATTGTGCTAGACGTGCTGCAGCATTTCCCGACGCTGCTTGACGCGCAACCACCATAGACTTTTCACGTAAACCTAATGGTGAAATGATGTTTGGTGTGAACGCAGCATAAAACATCCTGGTAGACGGCTATGTTGATCTTGGACCTCAGAAAACACAGTGAACCAACACCAGCATATCACCAAACCATCACTGACTAAACTTTACACTGGACCTGAAGCAACGTGGATTCTGTGCCTCTCCTCTCTTCCTCCAGACTCTGGGACCTTGATTTCCAAAGGAAATGCTAACTTTACTTTCATCAGAGAACATAACTCTGGACCACTCTTAGCAATCCAGTCCTTTTTGTCCCCATGGGTGCAGATGCTAATATTGGGTGGGGTTAGGTTTAGGACCAAGGTGTGAATTGAGTTTAGGTTAGTTTTAGGGTCAGGTGAGTAACATGTGAGGTTAATTTTAGGGTAAATGGTCAGGGTTAGGAAATAAATTTACCAGAAAATGAATGAAAGTCTATCCACGGTCCCCATGGGGGATATAAAAACGTGTGTGTGTGTGTGTGTGTGTGTGTGTGTGTGTGTGTGTGTGTGTGTGTGTGTGTGTGTGTGTGTGTGTGTGTGTCCGTGTGTGTGTGTG
>NW_013953044.1:219503-221150 GCF_001266775.1 Austrofundulus limnaeus
CCTACCTACCTACCTACCTACCTACCTACCTACCTACCTACCTACCTACCTACCTACCTACCTACCTACCTACCTACCTACCTACCTGCAGGTCCAGAAAGTTTATGGTATTGTCAGCCTCAATTTTCAGCAAATCTTTAGGTTTTGTCGAAAGCCCATCCATCTTCATCAGACACGAGTCATGCCTGACATATTTGTGGATCAATTCCTGTTATCTTTGTCCAGAATTAGGATCTAAATCCGAACAAGATGGACTCACAATGGTTTCCTCCATAGACATTTTACTTCCTGCCATCTATTAGAAATCGTGCCACCTTCAAAACTACGTGACTGAAAGCCACCTACAGAATTTCCGCCTCACATTGTTTGTGTTTACTGATAAGATTCTGGGTTATACACAGATGCTGGGAGACAGTGTCTCTGAGCAATGAAATGAGTTTTTAGACGTGAGGAAGAAAGCTTTTTAACAGAAAATTCACTTGGTTTTCTGCACAATAGCTTTGGTCGGGGACAACATCATGAAAATTTCAGGGAATCCCCAAAGTCCCGGAAGTCAGACAAAGTTAGCAGCAATCCACATACTTCATACTTGAATCCAAAGCTTTTTTTTTCATGTAAATGAAAATTACTTTTCTGGCACCAAAATTGAGTTGGGTTGTATAGAGGGATGCAGCAACACTCAACTAAAGTGTTGGCTACAATGTAGAGGACTGACGATGTCCAGCAACCATGTTGAATTGAAAAAGGTAAGTGTTTTGTTCCTGCATTGTTATTCGGTGTTAGCCATTAGCTGTTGAAAGCTATGTTGCAAGCTATGTTGTGTGCCCAAGGAAAACATGTGAATTAGTATTAATATTATTTTAAAAACTGCATGAAAAGAAGCAGAAGTAAGCGCTAAAACAGATGCATTTACACAGGCAGTTTGAAAACAAAGAAAAATAAGGTTCAGTGCCTTGGTTACTTTCTGCACGAAAGAATAAAGCAGGAACAAAACAGAATGGATGGACCAACCTGTTCAGGGACAGCAGTTGCTGGCATGGGGTCTGGGTGCTCCTTTTTCAGTTTGTTTTATCCAGCAATGTATTAAGAACACTAGGTAGGTACTCCTTACATTTTCACGGTCAAAGGCAGCTCAGCCACAGAGTCAAATCCAACAATCACATTTCTCTCCCTAAATAATCGGCTTTGGAAATGGCAAAAATCAAATGCCTTGCATGTGAGGATTGTCAAGAAATCAGGTGTCACTGTTGCAAGTCCCGTGGCAACAATGCTTTACCAATATCATTTTTAAGCTCTTTGTTGTCGATGCAGACCATGACTTCAGCCCTGCACTCAATTGTAGCTGCAGTTCAGCTTGACTGACATCCAGGGACTTGCTGATGTCACATATTGTGTATCAAATCGTCATCCAAACATATCGATGTAATATCATATTGTGATAAAGCTGGTGGCAGCACAACGGCTCAGTGGTTAGCACCGATGCCTCACAGCAAGAAGGTCCTGGGTTAGATCCCCGGTTCAGACCTGAGGTCTTTCTGTGCAGAGTTTGCATGTTCTCCTCGTTCTTGCGTGGGTTTTCTCCGGGTACTCCAGTTTCCCCCACCCCTAAAAACGTGTACAATAAGTTGCCTTCAGGCCCAGGCCTCC
>NW_013953044.1:221312-224443 GCF_001266775.1 Austrofundulus limnaeus
CCTAGTAACTAATATGGACTATTTTGCTTGGAGGATTGTGTGTAAGATCAAAATCTGTCAGGTAGTGTAACTCTATTTGACATTTATTGCTCATGTGCTGGTTTGAAATATCTCAACACTTCACTATAATAAATGGAGTCTTGTAGAGTGAAAATAAATAAATATTTAACACGTWTGTATGGTGGTGTGGCTATTTTAGTTTTGCCTRGATTTGGTTCAGCTGTATTTCTCCATCCTTACTTTTCTTGCTTAAAATTCCACCCTACAATGCGGTGCCGTCATTCCTGCCCTTTTTTTACTTTGAGCACCTGCCCCTTTAGTGTTTTCTGCATGGCCCTGGGTATATGCAAAAATAGAAGTTGCACACATTCAAATGGCTGCATATGTGTTAATCTTGTAAAACCAAGGAATAAGATGGTAACTCGGGCAGGTGGCTGTTTACCTAAATAAAACAAACATGAACTCTGCTCACACATTCAGGTGGAAGATATCAGATGGTGCCAGTGTGTTGGGTGGAATTGCAGCGTCACTTGACATGAAAGCAGACGCAGGTGTTCGGCTTCACAGCCAAACTGGATGTTTATGGATCAACACCTGGTCTGGTGCTTCCCTAAAATCTGCACATCCACAATCAACATTCAAACCACAGACCACCTGAGGGGAGCCTGCATCCACAGCCCCACACCGGTTCTGGGAACAGTTCTGTATGCCTTTGGCAACAAGTCATCCGGCTCGCTCGTAGCAGACACGCAAAAGCAGACTTTACAATTCATGTCTCTAGAACATTTTTCCATTTTAGCAAGAAAAACAAATCACATTTTAAAGGAATGTTAGTTTTTCATTATTTTTGTTTTTCACACACTCAGTGTTCTATCACAGCTTGTTTTCCACTTTGTTTTAGGATTTTTTTTTTGTCCTCTGTTGGTGTTCATTAAGATAAGACCCCCATCTGTCTGACTCATCACACTCAGTCCTGCTATATTTCCCAAAAAGTGTGTGTCTCAGCTCGGCCTGCACAGGAGAGGCAGACAACAAGCCAGAGGCTTTACATTCCTGATGACAGCAACTCAAAACAAAGACCCCCCTGTGCTAAATGTGACGTARTCTACTGTGTAAGGGAGAAGGACAAAACACAGACCATGTCTTACAGTGTTCAATAGATTACAGTCCATAAAATCAGTGTGCATGATGGGAGACCTGTTCTGGGTTAAATCTTATTACTCATGCAAGGTATCTGCCCACTTCACATGGAGGATATTAAACATATGACCTCACTAGTTATGTAAGTCTGAACTAAGAGCTTTCATGTTTAGTTTGAGTATATTTCAGAGGTGGCAGAAGTCATGAGTTGTCAAATGAGAAGAGCACCTGTCAGTTATACATGACTTTGATAAGGGAAGCCTGTTTGTAATAGTATTAGAGATGGTTTTAGTACATTCATTATCATCTGGTGACTGTTGTTGTGGATGTTTTTCTTTCGTCTGCTTCCACCTGCAGGGTCACAGGCCACATCAAGCAAACTTTATGAAAAGGACATAATAATTGTTTTGCACCGCATGCCCTTTCTGACACAATCTGAGCTTAGTCTTGCATCCTCAGGATTACAGGACTGTAGCATTGACCACTGAGCTACCACAGCATAATCCTTGAGTGAATGTACTTCATAGTTTTTATTTTGTTTAAAACTGTCAATCTATAATTAAATCTATAATTTAAAAACAAATAATTTACAGTTGATGTGAAATCTGTGCATCTACAGCACCTTTGTTTTGGTTAGATCTCCACCCATCAAAATTGTTTTGATCTGCTCTTGATGGCTCATTTTTAAAAACATCATGCAGCTGTTCTCTTTATCTTTTTTCCCCTCTTGCCTTACCGTGTTAAACTGGGGCTGAGGTGTGCACATCAACATTTCGTGAGTGTACCTTATCAGAAAATCTCTGCATTCATTCTTTATACAGTTAGGTCTATACAGGTCCTTCTCAAAAAAATAGCAGCGGCTTTCAGTTGCTGTTTGTTTGTGGGCCTTTCTTTCTGAAGTTTAGTCTTTAACAAGTGAAATGCTGAGTTGGGTTGAGATCAGGTGACTGACTTGGCCATTCAAGAATATTTCACTTCTTTGCTTTAATAAACTCCTGGGTTGCTTTGGCTTTATGTTTTGGGTCGTTGTCCATCTGTAGTATGAAACGACAACCAATCAGTTTGGCTGCATTTGACTGGATCTGAGCACACAGTATGGCTCTGAATACCTCAGAATTCATTKGGCYGCTTCTGTCCTGTGTCACATCATCAATAAACACTAGTGACCCAGTGCCACTGGCAGCCATGCATGCCCAAGCGATCACACTGCTCTGCTGTGTTTTACAGATGATATGGTGCTTTGGATCATGAGCTGTACCACGCCTTCACCAGACTTTTCTCTTTCCATCATTCTGGTAGAGGTTGATCTTGGTTTCATCCGTCCAWAGAATGTTCTTCCAGAACTGTACTGGCTTTTTTAGATGTTTTTTTAGCACAGCCCAGTCTAGCCTTTTTATTCTTGATGCTTATGAGTGTCTTGCAGCGTGCAGTGAACCCTCTGTATTTACTTTCATGCAGTCTTCTCTTTATGGTAGATTTGGATATTGATACTTCTACACAGCAAAAACAGGAGCGTTAAAATTTCAGTGTTAAACTTTTGGGTGTTGATTTAACACCCTCTAGTGTTATTTTAACACTTTCTGAGTAAACTGACACCCAGTGTTGGTGTTAATTCACAGTGTTGATTTCCTCAGTGTTGTTTCAACACTGAACAGTGTTAAATAAGCTCCGCCCACAGTTAAGTCTTTTATAACACTTAACAGTGTTGTTATATAACACTATGCAGTAGGGCTGTGTATTGGCAAGAATTTGGCGATACGATACATATCATGACAGAGGGGTCACGATACGATATATCCCGATATATCCCGATATATTTCGATACTGTAAACAAGGCGATATATTGCGATATTTTTGGTCCAAAAATTCTATTAAATAAAAACCCCTTACTGGGAAAAAAAAAATAAAAATAAAACGAAAAACCAAAATTCATTGTCTCAGAAAATTCTAATATTACACAGACATACTTTTGGCTACGTTCACACTGCAGG
>NW_013953044.1:225495-237528 GCF_001266775.1 Austrofundulus limnaeus
GGCTCTTTAGGAGTGGAAGAGTCAAATGGCTGGCTCACTGTTGCCAACTAGCGGCCAGAGGCTGAACTACAACATAAAAATGAACGGCTGGCAGGAAAGTTGACATTTTAAACCTTAATAAAAAATCGATACAGGGCTTTAGAATATCGATACAGTATCGGGGAAATGAAATATCGCGATATTTCAGTGTATCGATATTTTCTTACACCCCTACTATGCAGTGTTGAAAGGAAAAGTCCCACCCTCTTCCACCTCATTTCAGACAGAACAGCATTTACCCAGCATTCCTTGCTGAGAAATCTTGCAGAAATTTTGTTTTTGCATGTTTATGMCCATTAAAGAAGTTTAGGAGAGTAAAATTTAGTTTTTCTGGTTAGTTTTCTAGTTCAGTTTTATGAAGTTGTTCAACTTTAAGATTATGTTATTGGCCAAAAATCGACACCATGAGTGAGAGGTATGTCCTGGTGTGTGATGGTCGACTCCATTACACTTTTCTATTAACTACTGAACAGTGTTAATGCAACACTACAAAGAGTTTGATATTAACTCCGAGTGTTAAATTTACACTCTCAAATACATGGTGTATTGACACCTTGTGGTGTCTGTTAACATTTCTAACATCACAATTTTTTTTGTTAATAATAATAATAATAATAATACATTGGTGTTACTTTAAACACTGCTTAAATGTTAATATGACACCCCGTATTGTTAAATATTTAACACTGGCTGGTGTTACTTTTAACACTATATTTTAACACTAACACTATTTTTATGTTAATGTGACACCCAGTGTTGTTGAATATTAAACAATAGTTGGTGTTAAATTAACAAAAAAATGGGTGTTAAAATTTAACACTTTCACAAATATTATTTTAACACCAGCAAGTGTGGACACACATAGACACTTTGTCGGTGTTGAAATTAACACTGTGGGTGTTTTACACCCACAGTGTTAATTAACACTGGCATTTTTGCTGTGTACCTCCTGGAGAGTGTTGTTCACTTGGTTAGCTGTTGTGAAGGGGTTTCTCTTCACCATGGAGATTATTCTGCCATCATCCACAACTGTTATCTTCGGTGGGCACCTAGGTCTTTTTGCATTGATGAGTTCACCAGTGCTTTCTTTCTTTCTCAGGTTGTACCAAACTGTAGATTTTGCCACTCCTAATATTGTAGCAATTTCTCGATTGGGTTTTTTCTGTTTTTGCAGCTTAAGGATGTCTTGTTTCACCTGCATGGAGAGTTTCTTTGACCACATGTTTACTTCACAGCAAAACCTTCCAAATTCAAGCACCACATCTCAAATCAACTCCAGGCCTTTTATCTGTTTCATTGAGAATGACATAACGAAGGGATTGCCCACACTTGTCCATGAAATAGCCTTGGAGTCAATAGTCCAATTACTTTTGGTCCCTTTAAAAACAGGGTGGCACATGTTAAGAAGCTGAAACTCCTAAACCCTTCATCCGATTTTAATGTGGATACCCTCAAATGAAAGCTGAATGTCTGGACTAAAGTCCAGACATCGTGTACTTTATGTCTAGGGATGAGTACCGAGTTTGATACTTTTTTAAGTACCGACCGAATTCTGTCGGTACCGTCGGTACTACCAAGAACCTATGCACGTAACATCTAACGGTACCATGTTTCAGTAACTAAACGCATCATTGCGACCGTATTGGTGTAAGAGTGGGAAATTTTCCATGCTTGTCCTGAATGCAGCATCGYGCAAGAGCGTAATGACGTCAGCAGCCGCTGGTTCAGTAAATGGAGAGAGGCAGAGCTCAGTCTGAACGTAGCATGAAAGCCTTGCAGCTCCTAAACTCAGCTAACAGACCGCCTCTGAATTATCTGGTGGATTAATTACCTTGTGAGCACGACGTTCACTTGCTCAAAGTAAATAAAGTACCGCCACTTTATTTGTTTCATCCACCATTAAACAGAGACCGGCAGAGGAAAACAATCGAGGCACTTCCCGACAGTCCGAACGMGACTGACCTGAAAGAGCACAAGCAGCCAACAAGTGTTGGACATTTTTTGGATGTTCAAAACGTAGCTTAAATACCTTTTATTTATTTTAACCCAATCCTCTTTTGCTTATTTGATTTAAACTTATTTGCCTTCCATGGACCTCCATCACTCAATTTTCTAGTGGGGAAATGACATCAATAGAAACACATGGAGCTGGATTTTAATTTGTGCCATAAGAAAAAACAATCTTGTTGTTTTCAAGAGTTTTCACTTCAAAGAAATTTGTTAAACAACTGATGTTACAATACAAAGAGTTGGATGTTGTCTTTATATTTGTAAAATTTTATATATTAAGAAATGTGTTTTAAAAAGTTTTTTATTTAAAAAAAACAGCACACACAAAGTACCGAAAATTCGTACTATTAAGTACCGGTACCAATTCCCAGGTACCGGATATTGGTACCGAATCGATTCAAATGTCAAATGTACCATCTCAAATTATGTCCATGTACAAAATGTACATGGACATAAATGTCCATGTACATTATATAACTATAACTTAAATATTTTTCAGTAAGCAGGTAAAAAGACAAATTTTGTGTCAGTCTCCAAATATATATGGACCTAACTGTAGTTATTTTTTTCTCTGACATCACGATTGTTGTTTTCATACGAAGGACCGTCCTTGTAGAGTCTACAGTTTACCTGCTGTTTCTTAATGCAAGCAAACAAAGATTTTGAATACAGAAGCAGGGCTTTTTATTAATCATGATTTATTTAGCTTTTTGATGAGTCCAAGTCTGAGGAGGCATTTCTGTGTTTCTAGCAGATTTTGGGCATGTCCGTTGTGTTTGCTTCTTTTTTCAGTTGTCCTATCCCCTAAATCCAGCCGGTCGAGGCAGATGGCCACCTGTCCTGAGCCTGGTTCTGGTTCTGCTGGAGGTTTCTTCCTGTTAAAAGGGAGTTGTTCCTCTCCACTGTCACCAATGTGCAGCTCAGTATGGGAGACTGATGAATTGATTCAACACAATCTTTTGGTTTCTTCAGATTAATTGTTTTTTTTTTGTTTGTTTGTTTGTTTGTTTGTTTGTTTGTTTGTTTGTTTGTTTTTTTGTGTGTGTACAGTGCCCTGAGATGAAGTTTGTTGTTACTTGGAGCTATATAAATAAATTTAATAGAATTATTATTTTTCCTCATAGAAGTTTGACATGAAGGTGAAATGTCTTTGTTTTGATTTTTTTCTTTGCAAATTTACAAGACAGGCTAAACCATTTTAGCGAGCATTATTTGTATTAAACTTTTTGGAGCAAGCCATGAAAAATTGTTTGAAAGATGTTACTGAAAACATTATGCTGGATTTAATAAGAATTAGTAAGTATTAGTCTCATAAGTTTTAACTTCATGGACAAACAATAACAATAAATGGACTGGATTTGTATTGCCCTTTCCTAGTCTTAATAACAACTCAGAGTGGTCAAAAAGTTTGAAGACTGGAATTATTTAAAGATGGCAGTGATTATATTTAGTTGTGGTTCTACTCGGAGTTTGCTGATAACTAATAATTGTTTGTTTGAGCAGACTTAATAGAAAGGTATTTAAAATAGTGCTTGTTTGAACTGTTATTATTTTTTAATATTAGAGATGTTTTCAAATGGCTGAAATCTATTTTTGTCTTGGCTGTGTTCAGACTAACGGTTAGTTCATCAGTACTATTGGACTTAAACTCTGTCTAAACTGAGGTCATTCATAAAACTATCATCAACAAATAACATTATTTGTTCATAACTTTTTGACCAAAGTTCACTTAAAAATGACATGTAAACAAAAAATAAATTTAAATATTGCATAAATTAACCACTCAGTTGTCATCAAAACAATTAGACAAATGTAACGCTCAAATTACACAAACATGGTTCAGCCTTTGTACATCCACACAGGTTTAGTAAATAGCAAATAAAGAAATTTAAAAGAGACAAATAGAAGAATCTGGACACGTTTTTGTTCTAAGGCAGTTTTTGCTTGTATTATACCTGTCTTTGTGATATAAACAGTCCGTCCATCCATTTTCTGCCACTTATCTGGGATCGGGTCGCGGGGGCAACAGACTAAGCAGTTAGAGCACCTCCCTAAGGCAGCACGCAGAGAGCATGCTTACCAGATGTGTAACAGTCAGAACCTTCCCTGTAACATGTTCGTATTCTTCTCCTAAATTTCTCTTACTTTTGTTCGTACAAAGGGTTCGTACGAACATGTCACGTCAGATTCAACAAACTCTTCTATCTTCAGGAAAAGTGTGAAAATGAGCTGCGTAAACTGATGAATGCGTATCAGGTGCACAGGGAGAGGTGACTTACATAACTACCACCCCAAAAAACACCATATAAGGATATACGTTTCCTGACACATATACCAGTAAGTGTCCATTCATAAGTGACATTGCAAAGTAAAAAGGAAGAACTAGTTCAGAGACTGAAGTTCTGCTCTCGGAAATCCACACAAAAAAGAAAAGTCATTTTTAGTAGCATCAGCTGTAGAATTAAAGGCTCTGCTTTAAAGCCGAGGAATGAAATGACGACTGCTGTTAATGTCATGTCTCCTGTGGGTCGTACATAGGCCTGTCGCGATAGTCAATAAATCAATTAATTGCAAAGAGAAAAAGCATTTTAAAATGTCTCAAAACTTCAGTTAACTTCATATTAATATTGTAGTGCTATACAACAAAATTCATAGCCAATTTATTTTCATTTAACCAATTTATGTTAGTCTAAATTTTTACATTTAAAATTATAATTCTAATTCAAACACAATTGCCTCTAGTCAACATAATTATAGAGTGTGATTTATTTTTAACTTGAAATATCTTCAAACTAATGAAATATAAAGTTATTAATGAAGAAAATTCGTCTGGATAACAGCAGACTGACTGCTCATAAAATATAGGACAGGTCTGGACCACTCATGAATTTTGTTCATATCTGAAGAAAATCTTAGAATACGAAAAAATTGGTGAATGCCACAAATTCTCCTTAATTACTCGTACGCACAACTTAAGAACAAATCTGTTCTTACGAACGGTTCTTGCATGAGGCCCATTGACCAAATGGTAAACAGAAAAATTTACCTTACAGCTCAACTCCCTCTTAACAAACCAGCATAGAGTCCACAATAGTGCGAAGCCCAGATGATCCATCTGTCAGTCTCACGCACCATTCTTCTCTCATCTGTGAACAAAACCCCACAATACATGATCTCCTCCACTTGAGTCAAAAATTCACCCTCAACCCAAAGAGAGCAAACCACCCTTTTCCTTTTCACACTCTGCTGCAAACCTCTCCTGCATCAAGAAATTATGTCTATGAAAGTTATGATTGGAACCGCTGATAACGGGCAGCCATGTCCAACTTACTGCCAGCAATGCAAAAAAAACCTCTCAAATCTCTTGTATAGGGACTGTAAATGGCCTGTAATAGTTCCACAATCCCATACTCGCGGAGCACCCACCACAGTGTACCTTAAGAGACATGATCAAATGCCTTCTTCAAGTCCTCAAAACCCAGTTTGTTAAAATAACACCAAATAAAAAGAAGATCTTGAATGAATCTTGAAGTTTGTRTGCCTGAATGATTCTAGGAGCTATGCTGGTAGAGTCTCCCAAGGCAGATGGTTCCTAAGTGACAGACCAGACAGAGTGATTCAAAAATACTTGTATGCACAAACACGGAGCTTGATATCCTTTGCTCAGAAATGGGTTACTGGGGCCCCACCCTGAGACCAGCCTTAAAGAAGGGGATTTCTGGATGTAGGAAAACAGTTTTTCTGTAAGAAAAATGGGATCAATAATTGAAAGTCGGAATAAGTTTGCAGAAAACAAGTTAATGCTATTCTAAAAATCTTAAGACCACATTCAGTCTGCTCCAGCCTGTTAGTTTGAGGCCCTGGGTTTTATCAGAATCCTAACAAAAACAAATCCTCAGCAGCAGCAGCTGTTCACTTCAAAATGAATCAATCACGCTCTTAAAGTCACATGTACATAACCCTAACTTCCTGGTCACACCTCTGTGGGCGGTTCCTTTTACGTCATACATTGGAATGTAAAACAAGCTTTGTTTATCCTGTGGAAGAGGGCCGCAGTGATTGAAACATACTGATTAAAGCATGACTGAAAATACAAGACTGGATCTTAATTTCAGTTATTAATACACAAAATTTCCTTTACTTCCATGAACCCTTGATAACCCTAGTGAGAGTAAAGAGCTGATACTCTTCCACGGCCCTGATGGAACTCACATTTTTCCTCTTGTATCCAAGGTTTGACCATCTGTCAAACTTTCTTCTCCAGCACTCTGAATAGACTTTATCTGGGAGGCTAAGGAAAGTGATATCCCCTACAGCCCCTATAATTGGAATACACCCTCCAATCCCCATTTTTTAAAAGGGGAACCACCGTCCCAGTCTGCCCATCCAGTGGTACTGCCTCCGATGTCCACACAATGTTGCAAAGACTTAAACCAAGACAGTACAACATCCAGAATTTAAGGATATAAGGGTTGCTTTTGTCCACCCCAGAGCTTTTTGACTATCTCAGTAACCTCGGCCCTAGTTATGAACAGACCAGTCCTGAAGTGCCCAAACTCAGCTTCCTCCATGGAAGTCATGCCACTGGGATTGAGAAAATCCAAGAAGTATTCCTTCCACCTCTCGACAACATCACTGGTCAACAGAACCCCACCTTCACTGTGTTCTTTGAAGGTAGGGTTCTGCCACCTGATGGTTTGCAATCTCCTCAGAGCCTAATGAGAGTCTTTATCCAAAGCCTAACCAAACTCCTCCCTCATCTAGTCTTTTACTTCAGCAGCATTCAAGCCTGCAGCCAACTTAGCCTGCCAATACTCCCAGCTGTCTCTGGTGTTCTACCAGGCATCGAGGCCCGATAGGACTCCTCCTTCAGGTTGAAATTCTCTCTATCCCAGGTTTTCCACCACCAGGTTTGAGGATGGGTTGAGAAGCACTAACAAYCTCGCAGCCACAGCTCAAGGCAGCTTCCTTGACAATTGAGATGCAGAACATGGCCCATTCAGACTCAGTGTCTCTTGCTTCAGCTGGGATGCAATTTAAGTTCACTTGGAGAATTGAAGATCTTTCTGACAGGTTCTTCTGCCAGGTGTTTCCAGTAAACCCTCACAAGACATTTGGGTGTACCAGGTCTGTCAGGCATCTTCCCCTGCCATCTAATCCAACTCACTACCAGGAAGTGATTAGTTGACAGTTCAGCTCCTCTCTTCACCCAAGTTTCCCAAACATACAGTTGCAGATCACTGTTTACAGTGCTTTATCAAAAAACAGACAAAGCTTTTTGATTTTTTCTAAAGGAATATCTGATTCTACACACACAASAAAATCATGGATAAACTCCCAGTCAGACTCCCACCTCACTTCTGAGTGTTGAAGGGTTTCTCCTGCCCTCTCTCTGTTACTCAGAGGGGAACAGAACACCTTTCTTCATTGCGTCCAGCCCATCGTGTGCTAACAAAACTTTCAGAAAAATTCTTCAACAGATAAATAGAAAAACACTGCAGTTTTGATCTGTCCTAAACTTTACCCTAGCTTCATATTTTTGGAGGATGTTGCTTTTAGTGTAAGTAAGTAAAGTTTTATTTATACAGCGCTTTTCACAGAAAGGCTCAGTTTGCAAGAGTTCAGAGATTTTCATCCTCCTCAGCCAGTTGAGATCCACAGCCAGGTCCAATACGGGTGATGGGAGTGGGAGCAAATCCAGCTCTTTGTTGACATTTCTTCCTTGAGATAACACTGCCCTCAAGGCTGTGCCACTGGGAGCCAGATAGATAAACCAATTATTATGGAACAAAGCAGCCTTGAATTTCCTGCTGCTTTTGAAGTGTCTTTACTGCAAACTCTGAGTCGGCGAAAAAAAGCCAATCAGCCGAATTTGGGGTCATTCCTCGCCTCTTGCTGTCTGAARCTCACCCAGATGTAGTCCATATATGCCGAAGGGTCGCTCTTGAGCTGTGATCCTCGTCAGAATCACATCCAGTTTGTGAAGTTTTCCCCCAGCTCCAGTCTGTGTGCTACCAACCCGGCAGAATCCTTCAAGTGCACCCAACAGCTCTTCAAAGGAAGATGGATCCACTGTCAGGGTCGCTTTCACTTTTTGATAAATCTGGAACCCTTCTCCGCTGATCAGCAGGAATCCAGTTATCATAATCCAAATAAATAAAGGTCTTCCATGTCATCAGTGGAAAGTGGTGCTGGCATATCAGACTCCAGTCCCAGGAATCAGACAAATCCAGCAGCAACCATTCCACCCAGATGGCCATGTTCCTCTCGTTCCAAGTGTGGAGAAAAAAATAGTTTCAATTTCACTCAGAGTCCAGTTGACCAAATCCATAATTCCTTTAGTTTTGGATGGAAGGTAAAAAAAAAGAACTCGAAGAAGCAAAAGCAGCGAAGCCGGGGGGGGGCGCAGAGAGAGCAAAAGCACGTCCTGCTCCTCTGAAGGCCAATGTGTAGTGAGTTTGTTGTTCGCCGCGCAGGTCTCGGACGTGGCTTTTTTTTCTCCCCCTCATGTCAGGAGGGGAGCTCAGAGCTCACCCTGGTAACATCAAGTACAAGGAGCAGCAGCCGTCAAAATACCTCAGAAACTCACCCAAATAAGCAAATTCCATGAGATTCAGAGTTTTACACTGGATTCCGTCTGCATTTTCCGCATCACAGATATTATACGGCCCTAGGTAAACTGCAAAGCTCGATCATTATGTTTTTTATGATCGTTGAAAACCCAGATCATAATCAAGATCAAAATCTAATTAATCGCCCAGCCCTAATGAACACCCTTATGTTTTGTGTTGGTGATGGACAAATTGTGACTAGCCCAGAAGTCCAATAACAGAACTCTACTCTGGTTCAGTCAGAGAGGCCKTACCTCCCAGTCACAGCCCCACTAACCAATATCTGAGCAAAGGATATCAAGCTCCTTGTTTTTTTTCTGTGCATACAAGTAYTTTTGAATCACTCGTTTTCTGGTCTGTCACTTAGGACCAATCTGCCTTGGGAGACTCTACCAGTATAGCTCCTAGAATCATCCAGGCACACAAGCTCCTTCACCTCGATAAGGTGGCCATTCAAGGAGATTTTCTTTTTATTTGATGTTATTTTAACAATATTCAGCCTWTATGTGTTATAACCCTGCTGACCTCTTTCTAAACCAACATTTTTATTTAGAATGAGAGGGAAGTCCAGGTGCCAGCCTATAACCTTACCAGTTTTCTTCTCTTCCTCCTTACGTATCCTTTTAATCTCATACATCAGCTTCATTTCATTTTCTCATTTACTTTTTACTTACGCCTCCTGATGCTTTCTGTTGCTGCCTTTTTTCCTGTACTACCATTTCTGAGCAATTTCAAGTCCTTGCTTCTTTGCACGTCTGTGAAAAGTAACCACATCAGGTGAATATGATTGTGTAGATCCAGATGTCTTACTTTATTTTTCTCAGTCTAGTTTTAAAGCATGTTGTGGTGTGTTTGATTTTTATGAATATCTGCTTTCAGTAAATTGATTCACACAAAAGTTAACAATGCTTAACAGCTCCTCTACCAAATACAGGATAATCTCCTTGTTCTGTGTTTTACAAGTGTTTTTATATCTGTTTCAGGTTGTTCAAATGCAGAGGAGTTGACCACAGAAAAGACCCATTCTGCAGTAGAAGAGATGTTTAAGACCCTCAGAGTTTTGACCCACACCAGAGACCACCTCAAGCAGCTGCGCTCCATCTATACTGCAAGTGATGGAGTCCACCAGGTCAGAGACAGCTTCATCTCACAGCTAGAACACCGTATTCCCAAATTGCATACAAGTAAAAAGCTGAAGAATAAAAAAAAAAACAATTCTTGAAATGTTTTTTTCTTTTTGGCATGGCTTCACCCAGATGGGTTTAGTGCAGCTGGATGCCAAAGAACACTATCACCTAGCTTTCTTTCATAATTTGTGTCAGTACACAGATGCATAACGAGCAGTGTTGTGTTTCTGCTAGGACATTTTTGTTCTGTCCATAGAAATCATGAAAATGACTTAATGTGAAAAAACAGCGTGATATCTGCCAGCTACTGCCTGTTCTTGAGAAACATCAAAAATCCATCAAACTTTCTCTACAGGAGTCCAGTGAAGCAGATACTTGATCAACATAACTTCCTCACAGTGCAGCTTTCTTTGTGTGCAGAAGTCTCCTTCCTGGAGTTTATACTTAAAGTAGTACTCAAGTTGCTTTATGTTTTCTGAATGGTTTTTATTTTATTTTTGAAAATATATGCTCTACTTGTAGTACCTGAGGGAGGGTAAGTGTCACAATGATCTTTGTCAATCATCAGCAACTGAGGTTAGATTTGGATCAGAATGTCCCTTGTTTTCTTTTCTTTTCTTTTGTTTTTACTTTTTGCGCTCGTTTTGCATTTTACAAAGCCTGAAAAAAATATTTGAACATTCAGTGACGTTAGAAATTTTATCTCAGTTTATCTATGACAACTACTGAGAGCTGTGTGGAACTGACTTCAGAGGTTAAAGGGAAAATTCAGATATTTTAAGGGAGGTTCTGTGGAAAGCATATGAAGAATTGAAATCTTACCTGTTGTAGTTAACTCTTTGAACATTCTCAGTTTGGAAAAATGCAGTTTAATTTTGACCAAACTAATAAGCTAATATTTAGTCCAACTCAAGGGCCAAGATCAAAGTGAATTGCTGCCATCTTAAAACTACTCCAATCTCAAAACTTTATGAGCAGTTTTCAAACCTGAAAATCATGACAAACTTTGTCATGATTTTTGCATCACATAGAATTATTAGTTCAAAGAGCTATCTACAACAAGTAAAAAAAGACTTGTTCATACATTTTTATTGGTACCACAATTCAAAAAATTCTGAACTGTTCCTTTAATGTTGTATCGTTATTTTCAACAGTGTTTCTTTTCTCTTCTTTTGAATTGAATAGGACTGTATGTAATTGGATTTGAATCTTGATGCATTTTAACCTTAAAAAATGCATTTTAGTTGACGTGAGTGGGATCTATTGTTTTTTGTTCATTTAGATTTTTTATAGTGCCCGATGATATTTACGTGAATGGAGCATCAACCACATCAGGAAACCTCACCTAGAAAAGGGAAACCAGGGCACCTCCCTGGAGCCAGGCCTGGGCTCGCCAGCAAATGCCTGGAGGTTGAGCCTTGACTCCTGAGACTTGGCTGGGCTAAGCTCAAAAGAACAACAGGAGKCCACCTCCATGTGGACCCACCACCTGTGGGGAGGACTATTAAGGTTGGGTGTGATGCATGCCGGGCAGCAGGTGAGTGAGGGTACCTGGCCATGCTGCTTCCTGGCAGCATAGACTAGCTCTAGGGAAGTGAAATATAACCTCACTTATGAATAAGGAGCTGGAGTTTGTGGTGAGGTTGTGAGGTTGAACATTGCTAGCTAGATATAGTAGGGCTCACTTCTACTCTCAGCTTGGGCTGTGGAACCCAACTCCTGGAGAGGGGCTGGATTCTCTCCTACTCCAGAGTTGCCCAGGAAGAAAGGTGATGGGTGGGGGTGGGGGTGGGGATACTCACAARTCCCCAACTGTATGCCTCGGAGTTTACCCTATTGAATGAGATGGTTGCCTCTCTGCGACTTCGTGCTGCAGGAGGTAAGGTTCTGACTGTTGTTTGAACTTTATTGCCAAACATCAGTTCAGATGTAGAAGACTGTGTGCATCTAGCTTGCGCTAATTTCTGATTTCTCATCAATTGAATCTTCCTCGGTCAGAAGGAATAGGCCAACTCCACCGGTGCAGCTTATCAGTTTTATTGATGGAATAATAGGAGGTACATGGGAGATGATGATGATGACGTAAAGATAGGAACGATGTGGTTGTATTAGATTTGGTGTGGATATGTATGTGGGTGTGTGTATATATATGTGTGTGTGTGTATATATATGTGTGTGTGTGGTTATCTGAAACAGAAGAAACAATAAATGTAAATATTAATAGCCATACTGGCAAGCTGCTACAC
>NW_013953044.1:239955-241342 GCF_001266775.1 Austrofundulus limnaeus
GTGAGGAGCATACGGCGGGTTGAAGTTAAAGTTGATAGTCTGTTTGGCCAACTGTTGCTGCAACACTGGGGCCATGTTTTCAACTGCGCTCTGTAGTTCTTTATGGCCTCCCCTGAAATTGGAGCCTCTGTCGGACCACAACTCGTATGGCTTCCCCCGGCGAGCAATAAACCTGCGTAATGACATCAGGAAAGAATCTGTGTCGAGGCTAGGGAGGAGATCTAAGTGGACACATCGAGTGGTTAGACATTTGTAAATGATCCCCCAGCSTTTCTCTCTTCGACGTCCAATCTTAACTAGGTACGGTCCAAAACAGTCTAYGCCTGTAGACCAGAATGGGGGTTTGTAGAGTTTCAAACGAGCTGCGGGAAGGTCAGCCATCTTTGGTGTGGAAGGTGAGGCACGCCATCTCCTACAGTCCAYGCACTGGTACTGGTGTTTCTTAACGGCCTGCYGACCTCTGAGAATCCAATAGGTGCGTCGTATTTCTGCATAGAGTCTCTGCACCTGGGTGAAGCAGTTGAGCATCATAGTGTTTAATGATGAGACGAGTCAAAGGATGATCAGGAGCTAACACAACTGGATGGATGCTGTCAGGGTCTACATCCATAGCTTGGCGCAGGCGGCCTCCAACTCTGATCAGTCCACTGAGGCTGTCATATTCAGGGGAAAGAGCACKAAGACGACTGCTGGGRCGCACAGTGTTACCTGCTTGGAGGGCTTGGACCTCTTCTGGGAAGCTGTCCTTCTGTGCAGAGCRAAGCAGCTGAGTCTCTGCTTCTTGACGCTCGGCAGCAGTGAAGGAGGTGATAACCGCCCCATGCAGTGATTGATGAGCAGCCAGAACCAGGTCCTCTAACGATGTGCTCTGTGTAGGATCGGGCAGATTTTGAGATATAGATGTGAAGCTACAGAAAGCGATCTTTCTGAGTTCTTCGTTGCCACGATCTAGGAACTCTGTCGGGGGTTTTGGCCAGGTGTCAGGAGTCTGTGTGAGGAAGTGGGGGCCCTGTGACCAACGGCTGGAGATGGTGAGCTCTGACAGAGATTTCCCTCTTGTGATGTCATCAGCTGGATTTTCATCAGAGTTCACATAACCCCACTGCTTTGAGGAAGTCAACTCCTGTATTTCACAAACCCGAGTCCCAACAAAAACTTTGTACCTGCAGGAACTGGACTGGATCCACTGCAGTACTGTAGTAGAATCCGTCCACAGATAGACAGAGTGCAGGGGTAGTGAGAGTTCGGTTTGAAGCACTTTGGCTAGTTGGGCTCCTGTCAACGCAGCACACAGCTCCAGTCGGGGAATCGACACCTGTTTGCGGGGTGCAACTCTTGAGCGTGCCATGATGAAAGAAGTGGAGATGTGTGCCTGTTGCTCTGTGGC
>NW_013953044.1:247273-248206 GCF_001266775.1 Austrofundulus limnaeus
GACTTGGATGTCAGGTTGTAGAGCAGGTTGTATCACATGTCTCACTCTAGGAGGCGGGGCTGGTAACRACGCTGGCTTAATTCCTGGATAAACCAGAGGACCTCTCGGCTGTGGAACAGGTGAAGGTTCACACTGACCTACTGGCTGGAAGGCTGTGTTCATCCAAGGCTGGGAYGCAGCTGGTGGATGGAACGTAGTCTGRGGTGCTGCAAGTACATCTGGAACTGGCTGATCCCTGGAGTCTGAAGACAGTGGAGCTGGCCATGGTGCTGTCTGTACCTTGGGGCTTGTCTTTAGAGATGATAAGGATGCAGCAGGTTCTACTGGTCTTAGTAGGTTCACAGGTGTTCTGTTATCCTGCCTTGTTGGTGCCATGATGTCCAACTGATCCCTGGTGTGACTGATGTGTATATCCACACTACGAGGCTGTAGTAGGAATGCGGGAAGGGATTCTGCTCTATCATGTTGTTGAGTGTGACTGTGTGGCAGRAGGGGGCTGCATGACTTASATGTTCGCTCCAGTTGCTCCACGCGCTTGGTTAATGCACCACTGGTCTCCTTCATGGTGACTTGCATCTCATTCATCGTTTCTAAAACTCTGCCCCATACTGCCTCCATCTTGTCCCATTTTTGCCTCTTATCCTTTTCAGGTTCTTCTGAGCCACTGYTTGTTGACGACTCTGACTCCTCTGGATCAGGTAGGTCATGATCATACTCMGCCAGATGTCCCGGAAGCTTCCTGCTCCTGCGTGGACGGGGACTATGCTTGTGACCCTTCTCCTGAGAAGTGTTGTCTTGTAAAGTTGCCATGTTGTTGATTCAACCAATGAAATCTGGCTCGGAGGACCACTTGTAAAAGACTGTGTGCGTCTAGCTTGCGCTAATTTCTGATTTCTCATCAATTGAATCTTCCTCGGTCAGAAGGAATAGGCC
>NW_013953044.1:248615-254060 GCF_001266775.1 Austrofundulus limnaeus
GTAATAACACAGAAATCCACTAGAGGGTATCATAACACCACACATGGATTATCGGTAAATGCAATGAACATGCAAAAGACAAAAAAACTGTCAGAACTTGAATTAACGGCATATCTCCTCATATGCTACTATAATGGTAATATATATCTGGCAAAGGATAGCATAGAACTTGAGTTATTACAAGTAATGGCTTGCATTACAAGGCTAATTTCACCTCGTGGGCTAATAACTGACATAAACCCAAATATCGGCCAGAAAAATATAAACTTACATAATAAAAACGCACACAGGTCTCATACACACGGGATTAAAGAAGGATTGATAGTGGATGCTATCCGTGRATGGATTTTTTATGCCACCGAGCCACACAGAAGCACAGAAATAACTTGCTCATCTACGTGARWGTCGAACTACAAAAAACGAAGATGCATCATGGGTATTGTAGTGCTAAAACGCACAGGTGGGCTTTTAACACAGATTGCTCAACTTTTTTGGAGCCTTTGGATGGTGTCTTGGAAGGGGTGCCGTCTGGAGACTCCATTGTTCTACTGGGTAATTTCAGTGTCCATGTGGGCAATGACGGTTTTATCTGGAAGGGGGTGATTGGGAGAAACAGCCTCCCTAATCGAAACCTAAATGGTGTTCTATTATTGGACTTTTGTACTAAGCACAGGTTGTCCATAACAAACACTACAGTATGTTTGAGCATAGAGTAGTTCCTAAGTGTACTTGGTACCAGGCCACCTTAGGCCAAATGTCCATGATCGATTTTGTAATCGTCTCATTTGACCTGAGGCCCTGTGTCTTGGACACTCAGGTGAAGAAAGGGGCAGAGCTGTTAATTGATCACCACTTGGTGGTGGGGGAGGCTACCTGACAGGCCTGGTAAACCTAAACGCATAGTGAGGGTGAACTGGGAATGTCTGGCAGAGCCCCCTGTCCATGTGATCTTCAACTCTCACCTCCCAGAGAGCGTTTCAAATGTCCCAGTGGAGGTCGTGGACATGGAATCTAAATAGGCCWTGTTTAGGACCTCCATTGCAGATGAGGCTTCTAGTGGCCTGATGGTCACAGGTGCCTATTGCAGTATGAAACCAAAGGACCCACTGGTGGAGGCCGTCAGCCTGAAGAAGGAGGCCTTCAGGACTTGACTTTCTAAGGAGAACTCGTGAAGCAGCTGAAGTGTACAGGGTGGCCAGAATGTCTGCAGCTTTGGTGGTTGCAGATGCAAAACTCGGGCTTGAAAAATAATTCTGGAAGGCCATGGAGAATGACTTACGGTTGGCCTTGAGGAAGTTCTGACAAACTGTTCGGTGACTCATTCTCTGTCCCAGTCTGTACTTGTTTTGGGTGGGGAACTGCTGACCCAGATTGAGGATATTGTTGGACCGTGGAAGGAACATTTCAAGTATCTCCTCAATCCATTTCCATGTCCACCTTTGAGGAGGCAGAGTCTTTAGACTTGGGGAAAGAGGAGTCCGTTAACATGGCAGAGGTCACTGAGGTAGTCAAAATACTCCTTAGTGGCAGGGCGCCAGGGGTGGACGAAKTTCACCCCAAATTGGTTCCCATTTTTAAAAAGGGGGCCAGAGAGTGTGTTCTAACTAACGTAGAATCACACTTTTCACCCTCCCCGGGAAGATTTACTCCAGGGTGTTGGAAGGGAGGGTCCAATTGACCATAGAACCTCGAATTCAGGAGGAGCCATGTGGCTTTCTTCCTGGGCATGGAACAGTGGGCCAGATCGTTACCCTTGCAGAGTTGCTAAAGGGTCATGGAAGTTTGCCTCTCTGGTCTACATATGTTTTGTAGACTTAGAGAAGGCTTATGACCAGGTTCCTTGCAGCATTCTGTGGGAGGTGCTGCGGGAGTATGGGGTGTCTGGGGTGTCTGGGTTGTTACTAAGGGCAATCCAGTCTCTGTAGAACCAAAGCAGGAGCTGTGTCCACATTCTTGACACAAAGTTGAGCTTGTTCTCAGTGCATGTTGGACTCTGCCATGGCTGTCTCTTGTCTCCAATCCTGTTTGTAGTGTTTATGGACAGGATCTCAAAGCACAGTTGTWGAGAGGAGGGTGTCTGGTTTGGGAACCACAGAGTCTCATCTCTGCTGTATGCAGATGATGTGATTCTGTTGGCATCTTCAGACCAAGACCTTCAGTGTGCACTGGGGTGGTTCGCAACSAAGTATGAAGCAACTGGGATGAGAGTCTGTTCCTCTAAGTCTGAGGCYATGGTTTTCAACCAGAAAAGGGTGTAATTAATGCCCTCTCCGGGACAGGGTAGAGTCCGTTCCTCCAGTGAAGGAGTTCAAGTMTCTGGGTATCTTGTTTACGAATGATGTTAGGATGGAGTGGGAGATGGTTTGTTAGATTGGAGCCTCATCCTCAGTAATTAGGCCATATTTTCAGCCAACCAAAACAGTTCTGGAGAAGAAAGAGCTGAGTTGAAAGGCAAAGGACAGACAGACTGCTTCTGACCAGTATCTCTCTGTTYGACGACACCGGTCAGCATGTTCACACTAACCTGTTTTCAGCTTCTTAGCTCCATACACAACACTGGTTAAACAGTCAACGCAAATAATGTCCTGTCATCATATTTAACTTCTTTCACCTATAAATAGAAATAATTTTCTATTTCCACTAAAATATCTAKTTCAAGGGCAAAAAACCAGCCTCTTACCGACTACTTATTTTACTAGATTATTCCAAAAGAGATTCCAGTCTGTTGTTTTCTCTCCTTTTTGTTTTTCAATCTGTCATTGTGTTATGTTGTAAAATTAATTTGTCCATCCACACATTTGATGCTCACATTTACTTGTGTTTGCAGGGGAATATTTAGGCACCATCATTATGAGATGACTAATTGTAATATTGTTTTTACTGTGTGGGTGTTTGAGTTGGAGATTTAATTGAGCTGTTTTCAGCTTTTTTGGAAATCAGATGAAAATGGAAGTAGCATGACAATGGCTCAGATTTGTTTACACCTGCATTGCTTTTGTGAATGTGGTTTCAGTGAGTCATTACTGTGTTTTATCTGAGTTTTGTTTATGCACACTGACCTTGTGAAGCAAAGCAGATGACAGCAGAATTATATATTAGTTTTATGCAACTTGCAGGATTTATCCAACTGAGATTAGCTGCACAGTGGAGATGGGAGGAGTGGGAGGCAGTCAGGTGTTAAGTAATGCTACAAGATGTGGACATGGGCATGCTTTAACATTTGGATGTAAGTGCATTTTAATGTCTGAATGAACATTTCATAGTTGTGATCAAAGTTTAGTGCTCACATTTTTCTTTGAAATCAACTAGTTGATGAGGTTCAGACTTTAATCTCTTAATTTTTTTTGGCATAAAACCTCAATTTGTTGCTAACTTTAGTTTCTTCTAAAGAATGTTATCCAGTGTTCCAGGACTGAAACATAATCAACATGTTTATAATAAAGACTTCAACTCAAACAAAGCTCTGCCAAGTCTTATCTGGGTCTTTATTGTACTCTGAGACAGCAAACTTCACTCCCATAAAAAAAGAAAAAGGAAAAAAAAGCTTGCCTTGARTTCTCAATTTGCTGGCTTTGAGGACCATAAATGGTACATTTTGTCCTGGGTAGCTGGGCAGAAAAGCTGAGTCCTTGTTACCGTTGAAGGTTTATTTTTTTCCCCTGTGGGTAACTTTCTCAGAAATTTTAAAAGCATTTACAGGGCTTCAGCTGAAGTTCTTTGAACTCCTTTGAGGGTGTGTATTTAATTGAAACTTTGTATCTTTTAAGACTGAGTGTTGATAAAAGAAAGCATGGTTGTTAAACTAAAGTTACTTAAAACAAAAAGAAAAATGTTGATGCCACTTTAAGTACTGGCTCATATCATTAAAAGGATTTTATTTTTATACACTTAGTTATCCTGAGAGGCACTGTCTGGGCACATGAGCAATATATGACTTGATCGACAAAAGTGGCCCTTGGGTTGTCTTATCCCTTTGAAATCTTTGAATTGTTTTTTTATTTTTTATTTTTTTGTGTGAGTGTGTGAGAGTTTTTTTTTTAGTAGCTTATGAGACAAAGTTAATTTTCCAAACAAGGYACTATGTCTGATCCGGTCTGGTCTGGTCATTAATGAAAAATAGGTAGAAATTAATAAATGAAAATCATATTTTTAAGAAGTCTTAAGGCAGCGAAGTTAAAGTAAATTCAACATCTTGATTAAAACAGCCTCTATTTTTATTTCCAAATTTGCTAAAACTATTGATTGTGTTGTAGAACCAGATGACTGAAGTCTGGATGGTTTTTGCAAGGTCCTGGAGGGGTCTTCAGGCTAATATTATGAAGACAGGGAGCTCCTCGTTACACATATAGATCAACAGTGGTTTTGTATATGCACAAAATGTCTGTAGTGAGGTCATAGTGGTTTATCAGTGTGGTGGTAGCATATCAGGATCATAGGTGAATCACTACACTTTGCATGCACSTACCAGCATGACTTTGTTGAGAATTTATAAAAAAAACTGGCCACTCTGTCTTTATGCTGAGGCTTTAGCCAAGATCATGGTACGGTCATAGAAATAGAGTTCCTTGATTCCTAAAAATAATGGAAAATGCTTTTAATATCTTCAAAGACTGGTTAAGTATAGAAAACAAAAAAAATGTTTTCAGATTTTAATCCAGATTTTATTATTTTAAGTACAAAATTAGAATTTTGCTTTGTCTTGTGGAGCTGTGGTGCCGTTGGCCTCAACTAGTGAAAATGTCAGTTAATATGATCTAGACTCTCACATCATTTGTACAGAAACTGAATGGCCCATAACAGTGGACCTCCAATTCTATACTCGGAGCGCCACCCTGCAAAGTACATCAGGCAAAACTGTCAAACACCTCTTTCTAATCTACAAAACACAAGTTGACTGGATGGATACCCCAACAATAATAAAGAGTTGGTTCAGTGTTCAATGGCCAGAATGGAACTTTCAGTGTTTTTTTCTGAAATCACCATCTACCATACACTTTTTTTTAGCACTCCTCAATAAGCTTTACCAGGGAGTCTGAGAAGTRTAATACCTACAATTGAAACACATCCTCCTTCAAAAGGGGAACCACCACCCTAGTCTGACAAGCCATTTTTACTGTCCCCGTTGTTCATTCAGTGTTTCAAATCTGTTGCAACAAAGACTTGAGGAACTCAAGCTGGACCTCATCCACCCCTGAAACCCTGCTAATGCAAAACGTTTAACTACCTTGGTGACCTCAGCCCCATTTATAAACGGATCACACCAATGGCCCCTGACATGGCTTCCTTCATAGAAGACATATTGGTGAAACTGAGAGAGTCCTCACTTTTTTTTCCCAATACCTGCAGTAAGTGGACCTCTTTAAAGCTGCTGTATGTAGTTTCTTGAGTACCCAAAAACTTAGAAAAATTTTGAACAGAAACAACCTTATAATCCCTCCCCCCGCT
>NW_013953044.1:260193-264138 GCF_001266775.1 Austrofundulus limnaeus
ATCCTGAATCGTTTTACAAAAGTAATTTATTCAATAAATAAATGGACAGAGACCACAACCCCCCCCAATGTTAGACCTAAAGTTACGCCCTTGGTCATCATTAGAGTTGAACAAAATTTGGCATAAGTTGTCTATAGTGTTTTAGTGCAACAGGGCTTTACGAATGACCCCAGAGTAATGGGTTTTTCTTCCTGATATCTTGGCTGATTTTTTTTTCCCCATGATGTCACAAAATAAACGGTGTTAGAGATGTGATTTAAATTGCAACCACAAGTGTGTCTCCGAATAACTAGCCAATCAAATGCTCCCAAAGCCATGACATCATTATTTGGGTATTCCCAAATTGTGTAAAATAATCTTAGTGCAGGTAAATTTGCGACTTTGAACAAAAGACTAAAAATCTTTTAAAAGTATCTCTTAGTTTTTCAGGCAATTACAGGTGAAATATCCTGCTTTTAAATCCTTCCTTTTCACATTTAAATCTTTCAGTTGGGGTCTATATAAACTGGATTTGCACTGTTTTGGTCTGAATTGAGAAGTTGATCAATAAATATTTTTCTCATGTTAACATTTTACAGGCCACCTACAGTCCACTGCTGCGACAGATCTTACAGGAAGTTTTCCACCCGGACCGGCCTGAGTGTCCTGACATTGAGCACATGTCTGGAGGCCTCACAGACCTGTTGAAGACTGGATTCAGCATGTTCATGAAGGTAAAATATAATCTACAGAAATATAACAAAAGAGTTTGTTTTCCATGTCTGCACACACAGAACACACAGTCTGTGCTTTAATATACATACATATGCAGTGGTGGGCAGCACTAATCTAAAGATTAGTTGCACTAACCCTAAAGCACTAACTTTAATATTTAGGTCCCCTAATTCTAAAGCACTAACACACTTAAATATTCAGCAAAAACTAATTCTAAAGCACTAACTTTAATATTTAGGTCCCCTAATTCTAAAGCACTAACACACTTAAAAATTTAGCAAAAGCTAATTGTAAAGCATTAACACACTTAAAATTCAGCAAAAGCTAATTCTAAAGCACTATCACACTTAAATTTTTAGCAAAAGCTAATTCCAAAGCATTAACACACTTAAATCTGTAGCAAAAGCTAATTCTAAAGCACTAACTCACTTAAATCTTTAGCAAAAGCTAATTCTAAAGGACTAAAATCCCAGCTGACCCATGGAACATTCCAGAGTAAATATGAGACAATATTTTCGGTGTGCAAAAAATTGTTGATGTTTCATCTAGTGTAGTGGTTCCCAAAGCTGGGGTTGGGACCTTTTTGTGGGTCAAAACATCAAGTGAGGGTCCCCAGAAATCAGTTTAATTGAAATAAATGCTAATGGAATATTTTCATCATGATTATTGCAATTTTTTTAATATTGAATAACTGAATAAAAGTTAGTATCATAGATATTAGGTTTGTTTATAGTTATTATCCCCCTGTTTAACAGAGTTATTAGCAAAGTTTGCATACATAAACAAGTAATATATGGGGTCAGGAGTGTCTGCAACTGTTATTTTGTGGGTCGGAAGCAAAAAAGTTTGAAAKTCACTGATCTAGTGAATAAGTGACACATACGAACACATCTGACAGTTTTCACCCTCAGCTCTTGAAAATAATATTAATCAATAATATTTAAAGAACTCAATTAGTGCTTATAAATTTAGCAAATGCTAATCCACTAATGAGTTAAGAAATTAGAAAAATCCCTTAAGCACTAATCAGGAAATTAGTTCCCCTATCAGTGCTTTAGTGCTTTAGGGGAACTGTGCCCACCACTGTATATTCTTGTTGTGTGCTACAGTAGATGAATTTGTGAAAAGCAAAATGTCTTGATAGAAATCACATTTTCAGGACAAACAGCCACGTATCACAACATGGAGTCTACAGCAGCTTCTTTTCAAGCTGTTTTACTAGATGGCCCCCTCGCATAGAAAATGTCCCACATCCTTTTGCCCCTAATGGCAGACAATTGGTCACCACTCATTTAACTCCCATGATGCACAGGTGCTCTTCTCATCAGTTAGTACAAAAAAAGGGTATTCTGATTGTTTTGTTCCCACCAAACACTTCTTTGGTTGTTTGGTGTCAAAACAGTTACTGTTGGACCATTATTTTACAGTATAGTGGTGCTAACATTGGTAAAAATATAGATTTACTTTAAAATGTTAAACATCCAGAACCAGTTATATAAAAAGAAATCAAATGTCTTGTCATAAACCAAAAAACTAGTTACATTAAATAGAATGCTAAAAATGCATTTAATTTAATCCCTTAATTTTATCCCTAATAAATTAGATTTTTTTAGGCTGAGTTCAGTCATATTCGCACTTGGAACAACAATCTGGTTGACAACAGAACCTACAACAGTTTGCAGCATCAAAACTTATATATTTATTTCCATGTAATGTAGACAGAAGAACCTGGTTTCACCAAAATTAGGAAAACTTGGCCTAAGATCAAAACCTTGCAGGCTAAACTCATAAACCTGAACAAAGCACACCCCTTTTCTGCATAAAACCTCCACAATAAAAGCTCTATTTTTACCCAGAGCACCAACTGTGAATGCTGTTAGATTGTTTAACATTCTGTACCCAGCTGTCTGAGCTGCAGCCTGCTGAAAGTCTGGACAGTATCACTTCAAAGAGTCATCTCCAACTATTCCTGATGTGTTTGTGTCTGTTGCCCTGTTTAAAGCTTGGGTTATACCTCAGTACGATGTGATGTAATTGCGTCATTTCAGACTTCTTTTCCTGACCAAGTATTATCGAGCTGATGATACGGCGGGCCATAAATGATCATAATTCCTCCCACAGCTCAAAGATAAGTTTATAAACAACAATAGTGATGGCTGCATGTTGTTTTTGTTTTCACTCAACGATCAGTATTGTGTTGGGTGAAGAGTCCGTAGAGGGTTTTTTTTGTTCATTAACAGTGGTGATGGAAAGACATGAACATCAGCTGCATGTTCACGTTCAGTAGGATCAAACCAGCTGCTCATCTAGCTCTTAACAACTGGCGTCAGACAAAAACTCATAACACGCATTCAATTACTGTTTTTATTCTTGTACGTATAATGCTAGAAATTTAACCCTAAAATTTATTCATAAAGTGTGTGTGTGTGGGGGTGTGTGGGTGGGGGTTGTGTTATACATCGGTTATTGATGATTAGATTTTTTTTTGCTTCTTAATCTAAAACAATGATGATCGTATCATACTCAAGATCGTATTATGCATGAATAAATATGGTTATGTAAATATTTTTAGATTTTGTGAAGTTTGTGACAAAAAATGATTTTCACACATTAAAACTACCTGTAGTTCTACCAATACTAGGGTTGGGCATAATCATATAGTGTGCAATTAATTGTTAGAAAGTTTTTCAGCAATTAATGTTTAAAACGTTGCAATTAGTGCCTTGTGGTGATATACACACTCTCACTATCAGGTGAGCCCAGTGGTGGAAGGCAGTGCAATGCAACTAATATCAACCCTTTCAATTTATTTAATCACCTGAAACTGACATAAACTGGTGAAAGAGGAAAGCCAGGACATGAGACCAAGGCCACGACTGCTACACACAAGAGCAATTATCATCCAATAATCATTATATCAGTCGTTATTGGCTAAATGACACAAGTAATCGTGATAAATGTTTTTGCTAAAATTGCCCAACCCTAACATGTTGTTCTATAAGTGTTTTTGCATGGTTGTTTTGTTTAGTGTGAAACACCTAATTTAAAGAAACTGTTAGGATTTGTGTCTGTGTTAATGTTTTATTTTAGTTTTCTGTCTTGTCAACTGTTTTCTTCCTCCTGAGAGAATATATACCCCAGCATTCGTCAAATGACGTCACACGAAAAGTGACAGGTGCCCCGTCCCTTTAGGGCGGAACTTCCGTTCAAGCCCCTCTTCCTCTCCCCCTC
>NW_013953044.1:264148-265776 GCF_001266775.1 Austrofundulus limnaeus
AAGCACCTGACCCCCGCCTCTCTCTCCCCCGGCCCACCTCTTGGTCACTCAGCCCTCCCTGAAACCTGTCAAGTCTGAAACTTTTCATCAAACATGTCCATCAACCAATCAGCTCCTGTTTTAAGCACCTGACCCCCGCCTCTCTCTCCCCCGGCCCACCTCTTGGTCACTCAGCCCTCCCTGAAACCTGTCAAGTCTGAAACTTTTCATCAAATTGGTCCATCAACCAATCAGCTCCTGTTTTAAGCACCTGACCCCCGCCTCTCTCTCCCCCGGCCCACCTCTTGGTCACTCAGCCCTCCCTGAAACCTGTCAAGTCTGAAACTTTTCATCAAACATGTCCATCAACCAATCAGCTCCTGTTTTAAGCACCTGACCCCCGCCTCTCTCTCCCCCGGCCCACCTCCTTGGTCACTCAGCCCTCCCTGAAACCTGTCAAGTCTGAAACTTTTCATCAAACATGTCCATCAACCAATCAGCTCCTGTTTTAAGCACCTGATCCCGCCCTCCTCGGTTCGTGAAACCATTGAAATAGAACTTGTGTCAGTCTGTCTGTACTTCCATCAACGAGAAGACCTCCCATTGTGTTCCTGCACCATTCCGCATCAACAGCAGAAGCGGAGTTTGCATTAACTAAATTTACAGGTTTGTAATTGTTTTATTCTGTTTTACTTATTTTTATTTTACATGATGCGATTTGATTTTAAATTAGATTTTGCCTTTTCTTTCTTTCTATTGCAGAAACTGATAAAACTCAGTCATGTCAAAGAGATGCAGATCCCCTTCTGACAGCGGTGAAGAAAGCCCTGCCAAAAAATGCAGCTACCTGTACCGAGTTAGATCAGCAGAATGCACGCTTTGATTCTGAAGCGCTAATTACCTTCACCCCGGTCTCGATTTCACAACCGGAAGAAAACCTCACGGGGGCCCCCAAGAAAAGTAATGTTTATATCTGCAGGAGTCAGATTCCACCTGCTCATCTGCTGCACAGTGAGTTCTCCCTGCATAAATTTGGTTTCACTGCAAGTGTGGGGTATGTTTTTGATTATCACAGAGGTAAGCTTGGTCTTTACCAGATTCGAGATTATGAAGAGTTTTCCGTCAACACGCCTCTCACCACTGTGAAATATGAAGACTGGCTTGTTGTAACAGCACTGGTTCCTCTGAAAGATTTTCTCCCCAAAGCAAACCCTGATGGCTCAAAAAAACGTACGATCATCTGTAGTGACCCGRCCACTAGAACCGAGCTGACACAGAAAAAAACGCTCTACCGCGCTTGTTGGACATCCGACACCTGCCATAATAGTGAGTGGAAACTGCAGGCAACCATTTACGAAACGGATCATCTCCATCCTAGTAATATTTTTCACCTAGACAGCGTTAATACAGATTGCGGAGTGTATCGTGCTGTTCTGTCTCTGCCTGTGATTGCGTTGTACACCATTCTGCATGAGTATAGTGCAGCTTCAGAGATTTCCACCCTGTTTCAAACCTGCCACCAGTGGAACGATGTCTTGGCGGTAAAAAAAACATTGGATTTATAACTCCTCATCCTCCGCGCGTGCTCGCGCGCGCACACACACACACACACACACACACACACACACACACACACACACACACACACA
>NW_013953044.1:266245-268148 GCF_001266775.1 Austrofundulus limnaeus
TCCTCTCCCCCTCCCTCCCTCCCCTCACTTCCTCTTTTCCTTAACCATAATCCTACCATTCACTGCATATTTCCTCTTTTCAAAGGATGTCAGCCTAACTGCATCCTTTGCAAAAGTTTTAAGTGGCCTTAGACTTACTTACAGTCTTATCCCAACCCTTAAACCTGTCAAAGTCTGAAACTTCTCATCAAATTCGTCCATCATCCAATCAGCTCCTTTTTTAAGCCCCTGATCCCACCCCTCTCTCTCTTCGGCCCATCTCCTTGGTCACTCAGCCCTCCCTGAAACCTATCAAGTCTGAAACTTTTCATCAAATATGTCCATCAACCAATCATCTGGAGTGACCCGCCCACTAGAACAGAGCTGACACAGAAAAAAACGCTCTACCGCGCTTGGACATTCGACACCTGCCATAATGGTGAGTGGAAACTGCAGGCAACCATTTACAAAACGGATCATCTCCATCCTAGTAATATTTTTCACCTAGACAGCATTAATACAGATTGCGAAGCGTATTGTGCTGTTCTGTCTCTGCATGTGAATGCGCTGTACACAATTCTGCATGAGTATAGCGCAGCTTCAGAGATTTCCACCCTGTTTCAAACCTGCCACCAGTGGAACGATGTCTTGGCGGTAAAAAAAACATTGGATTTATAACTCCTCATCCTCCGCGCGTGCTCGCGCGCGCACACACACACACACACACACACACACACACACACACACACACACACACACAGCTTCACCTCCACTCCCATCCCCAGCTCCACCCCCCTCCCGCTCTCTACAGTTTAAGAAGAAGAGGAACTTGACTGAAGTCTCAGAAGTTCTGACTCAAAGACCGAAAAGAAAATGTTCCGACCGCTCCGACAACCATCTCTTGCAAAGTTCTGGGGGGTGAGTGATGTTGATCTGGCCGAAGACATTCTGGGTCCCCACCCCCCACTCRGCGCCTCTACGCCTCTACCYCATGAGCAACATCCAGAGTACTTCGTGGATTACTTTCCCACATCCCCGCTCTCYCTGCCGGCTACAACCCCTCACTCACCGCTRGCAGACCTGCAGGTCCCGCAACTTGAAGCAGATGCAGACRAGTCTCAGACTGCATGCTCCGATCCGGTACATGAGGACATCATCAGATGGCTTCGCTCAAACCCTGACCTACCGTTGGACACTGACGATTCAAAACCAACACCCGAACTCTCACTGYGGATTGCTGACCCTCAAGCGGACCCCGGACAGGACTCTGAGGACCTGATTGTGGAGCCCGGAGCGGCCTCTGGGCCTCAAAAGGCCTCACTTCCTCCTCCTTCACCTCCGCAGGAACCATCAACCAGCCCCAGGTCCAGTGGCGACTGGTTGGATTCCGAGGTGATTCAAACTGTGAAGATGGCCATCCTTCACCTGCTCAACATGACTCTGGATTCTCACGTCCAGGAAATATGTAATGGGTGTATCATAAACCGTCCAAGCCAGCTACAACATCTCTGCATGATGGTGCGGGACGAGGACACATTTTTCGGAGCGCATTATGATGAAATCTTGAAGAAGGTCATGAAGGCCCGGTTTGTCTCCACTCTCCAGCTGATTCTACYAGCCCGTGGGTTGCTTGTTGATGACTACGCAATAAAAATCATCACAAAGACTTTATTACTTCAACTCAGATTTGAGCGGAATGTGTTTGAAATGATCTACATTACGTATGAGTTAATGCTGGAGTCTGAGGTGAAAAGTCTAGAACCTTTCACAAACTTTTACAAAACTGTAGAATAAGCTTATGTTTTCAGTTTTTACAGCGTGATTAGAAACTGTAAATAGTTTTTCCCCAGATCTACCTCCTACACTGATTTTTCATTTATATTTTAGAAAAGTTTAATTTGTTTTTTCTTGACCAGATGAATGT
>NW_013953044.1:274973-279645 GCF_001266775.1 Austrofundulus limnaeus
CCCTTGGGGCAGCCACCCCAAAACTGGAGCAGTGGCTAAAACAGATCCTATAGGAACAACATCAGACATCTCAGTCCAGAAATGTGCAGTTCTAGGCACAGCTAAGATACTGCGCAGAACCCTCAAGCTCCCAGGCCTCTGGTAGAGGACCCGAGCTCAGAGGATGAAAGAGACCACCCGCGGAGGGTGAGAAGGGAATTTATTTTTATATAGATATATATCACTGATTTTGAAGAAACTAATTTTCAGTTGTTTTCTACTGAAGTGGCAAAAAAAAGTTTTTATTTGTTAAAAAAGTTTAAAATATCCAATAAATTTTTTCTCCACTTCATGACTGTGTCCCTCTTGTTTTTGATTCTTTACAAAAAAAATTAGCATTTTATGTCTTTATGTTTGAAGCCTGAAATGTGGCGAAATGTTGAAAAATTCAAGGGGTTCGAGTATTTTCACAAGGCACTGTAAGTGAGTGATGAAACACAGCTCCAGACACTAACAGACTGTCCTCACTTTATTGAATCTCAACATCACTGACTCAGACCAAACYTTTGTTTACCTTGAAACAACCTAATTATAATTATCGGGGGTGGGGGGCATAATCACTGTCAACTACTGTAAACAAATAATTGACAAATCAGCAACTGCTACTATTTCTGGTGTCAGTATTATTAAAATATCACCTCACGTCCAGCAGCCTGATATTTTTTCAGTGGGAGCTTTGAATTATTCTCTTTTTGTTTCCTCTTTCAAACCACTCAGAAGGTTTCAGCTCACATTCTCATCTTCATCATCTTCACCCTTTGTCTGTGCACATGGTTCACACTCCATGTCTGTGAATCTGCAAATGCTCTCACATGGTGTTACCGTGTCTTTCGATGTCTCTATAATACAGCAGACTGTTTTCAGAATCCAACATAACATAAATAGAGTAGCTAAGACAACATTAGTTTGCACCTTTTTGCAGGAGCACATGTTCAACCATGCCTGATGTGCCTTCCCTCAGTCTGCTGCCACTTCACGTGTACTGCCACTCTCACCACAGGTCCACCTCCTGCAGGTCAGATTCTCTGCTTAGCGTTCACAGACTGGTCCTGTCTGCTGCTCTCTGACCAATAGCACCACACGGCTTTGTTCCAGCAACCAATGAGGCTCTGCAGAAACATTGGGCCTTACTTTACAGTTAAACACATCTTTATTATGTGACTCTTTATCTTTGCTGGACACTTCTGATTCTGTGTATGTTGAGTAAGCAGGAGCATGCGCCTGCTTTCATGTCCACGTGTCAGCTATCATAACAGGGATTCTTCATCCTCTGAGTTTAAGGATCATCATCAGTATAATACAGGTGTCTGGCTGAGCAGTGACTCACAACGAGACAAAAAGAGAAGCACAGGGTAAGATCAGAGGAAAGATTGAGAAGTGGTTTATAAGAGGAGTCAGAGTCAGAAACTTTGATGTCTAAAAATAAAAAGACCCGTCTCAGTGTGTTGTCTCATTTCCAGGTGAGTCGTCCACATCCCGGCGACAACCCACTGGTCTTTCTCTTTCTTGTTGGTGGAGTCACACCTTCAGAGATTCGCCTCATTAAAGAGACCGTTGCCACTCAAAAACCTGGTACCCAAGTAAGTTTACAAGGAAGTTGTCCTTTACTGTCAAACAACCTTAACCAAAGGGAAAGATAACATTAACACTATATTACTGCATGGAAAGTCTGTTTGCTGTGCTCTCGCACTGTTTTTATTTATCAGCTGTTTATCTTCTATACTGTGGGTCACACAGGAGATCGTACAATATTCATTTCATCCATTTATTTTATCCAAGCAGCACCTTGTAAAAGAGTTAGATGTGTCTATACTTCACATCGACATGATGTCGTATTAAAACAGAGCTTTTATTTATTTCTCTGAAGTGTTAAGTTTCCTGTGTGAAATGATTAGACAACATATGACTTCAGAGTTAATCTCTTGCACAAATCACATAGATGTCAACTTGTACAGATTGTCCGTAAATTGTAAGGATTTTACGTCGTTTTGCAGGTATACGGGCGTATAGAGCAATCTCACGGATTTTTTSAAGTCTTACGGATTTTTTCAAAACCTCATTTTCAAGTTTATCTAACATGTCAGAGCCTGTAGGATGATTTAAAAAACAATAAATAACATCAAACAACCATCTTCCAACCTGTTCTGCTGCTAGAAATAAGTTTTGAACTTTTTCCACTGTCCTTTCCTCCTGTTTCGCAGCGGGCGCTTTCATGTCCGCAGCCGACAGCTCATACGTACAGTAGCTAGATATTTTTAACTTGGAAAGTAAAATAATCTGAAACACTCATCAGAACTGATTGGGTAAATCAGGCTAACTGAAATAACTTTTCCAAAACCCCACCCTTAACCCTTTTTAAAATTTGTGGACAGTGTTTAAAGGCCTCGTCTGTGCCAGGAAACCATTCAGTTTAAATTAACTTTACGAGTTTACGAGTTGCCAAGAGACTTTTAACTAAATATTAGTGGGATGTTTCTATAATTTTGACCCAGCATGAATTAAAGAAAAGCCACAGTAAGTTCAAACKTGTGATCCCAGTTCTTGTTTATAAAAGTCTTTGAAGTTGGATGTTGTGTAATCATTCCATCCCTGAGAAAAGATCAATCATTTAACACTCATAATTATTGACATCCATATGTAAATTTCTTTCTGCAATCAGAAGTTAAACCCAGCAATAGCTAATCATCAGTGAAGAGCAGAGTTGTTAGGACTAATTGACACTGAGATGAGTGATTGAGATCAGGTGTAAAGGTAAGAGCATCATCCAGTTTTTACATGCAGTCATGCAGTAATCACATACAGGATATCATGTTTCTGTGTCTTTGATTGGGTGGTCTAAGTYCTTATTACAGATGCATTCCTCACTGACAGGAAGAAAAAACATGCAGATTAATGTCTTTTCTTTGGTTAAGAGGAGAGTAAAGAAGAAAAAAGGAGGAACAGCAGTTTGCGTAATGTGGGTTTGTCAAATAAGGCTTTCAAATTTTAGCCAGGTTCAATAAAAGGCTTGGCAACATCAAAGCCTTGTGTTATGAGGAGAGCTGAATAAAAATGAGATTACACAATAACCTGCTGGCCTGAGACATACGGAACATGTGCAACATAATGTGCAACATACTGTGCATGCAGCCAAAGTGATTGATGTCTGTGGTCCAGGTGTTACTGAAGTTCAGGTGGAGGGTTAGTGCAAAGGTTTGGGGCTGGTAAGGTTTTGTTTTTCCTCTGCTGAACACAGATCTGCATTAAAAAATATTACAGCGCTGTACCAAAAAATATGACAGCAGTGAAGACTGCAGGAGTATTAAAAAGTGTAAATCATCTGCAAAAGAGACTTAAAACTATTTAAAATAGATTTCATAGTCTCAAATCCTTTCAAGCAGACACTCCAGTCCTTATATTACACATTATTGGTATAATCTGAACCAGCATCATCAGGTCGTCTCTGGGAAAAGCTCAGACTGAGGCCAACTTGGAGAAAGATCATTTTTCACCTTTTTAGGCGTTATCCACACATCACTGAGAATTTTACAATCCAATCACATTCAGAAATGTTCCTGATGCTCATATTTCTGATCACATCAGATTTAATTACAAATATTTGTGGGTCGCCAAAACTATACTGAAAAAGTAAGAATAACTAAAAGCTTTTCCTGATTCTATCTCTACCAAACTGTTCAGTTTCTAAAGCGCTTATGTAAATATTTATGTCCGCAACTTCAAAAGCGCTTATGCCATAGAAAAACTAGCYGAAGCTAATTTTGAAGAGCAAGTTCAATTTGACACTTACCAGCTGGCAATAATTCATGTAAAATATGTGCACAACACTGCCAACTAGTGGTGTATGAACCCTTTTACAGCTTAATTCTACAACCTACAATCGCCGATTTCTGGGGATGTGATTTCACGAAACAGACTTTTAGCTCCTGGTGTAAAAATTAAAAAGTTGTTGAGGATTGCTAGTTCGGCTGATTCTTTGTCTTTTTCTTTTGTTAGTTGTAGATTTTTCATTAAAGAAGCATCAATAAAGTAATTTTAAAACTGTTTATTCGAAAACTGACGTGATGCATTCTGGGTACTTGACGAATTTGATTTGTGACAGGAAACGAAAGCACGGAGTACAGGAAACTATCTTCCCTTCAAAATAAGAGTTTGGATTTTAAAGTTTTCCATGTAGTTGCTCCAGTTGACCACTAGATGTCTGTCTTCATCAGCATAACATCTTTAAATCATTTCTGCGTCCCTCCAGGCTTCAGCTAACCCCGTTGACCGATTGCTTTGACCAATTACGTCAAGTATTGAGCTCCAGCGTTTAAACTTTATTTTTTTWAAAAAAGTAGCTCAGATAGTAAAGTAAAATAAATCAATACTTAATCAATAATTTGGCGACACGACGWCTCAGTGGTTAGCACCGACGGTGCAAGAAGGTCCTGGGTTTGATCCCAGTTTCAGACCTGGGGTCTTTCTGTGCAGAGTTTGCATGTTCTCCTCGTGCTTGCGTGAGTTTTCTCTGAGTACTCCCATTTCCCCCACCCCCCAAAAACGTGTACAATAGGTTGCCTTCAGGCCCAGGCCTCCCTTGAAAAATAGATCTGAGATCTCAGTGGGACTTGCCTGGTAAAATAATGATAAATAA
>NW_013953044.1:280601-282238 GCF_001266775.1 Austrofundulus limnaeus
TCCCTATAATTATTACAAAAGCACAAAAAAGTATAGATAAGTATTTATATTTGTGTACAAGCTGTTTAGATTGTCAAAAAGCCTGTGTTTTTAGGGTTAGTAACGAAGTTCATGTACTCAGACCAGTAATATTTGGGGTCACAAGTTTTTGCCATGATTATTTTGTGGGTCAGAAGACAAAAGGTTTGGGAACCACTTTGTTAGAGCAATGATGGGTCAGATGGATAGCCCTTCATCAGAGCTAAACAAAACAAAAGCTCCTATATTGAATAGTTTCTGAGTTATAAGCATTTTTGTATGTCCAGACACCCCCCTCTTTAGATGGAGCCCCCTCCTCAAATATGGGGTGTATTGTAAAATCATTGGCTGCTGCAGTGTAGGTCGAACACATCTATACTTTTGCCAAATTTCACGTTTGCCCAGGTGCAGCATGGCCTCCTGCCCACCTGCTCGCTCCAAAATGGACCAAAAATGAACCAAACTAGTCGAATTTTGTAGTGCTCTGTTTGAAAAAATAGTTTATGCAGCAATAATTTATTAGATATTACACGTGATAATTTTGGACGATCACGTGTCTGTGATGTCGTAAACAACTCAGGCCAAGTCACTTTGATCGTCCGAAATTATAACATGTAACATCTAATAAATTATAGCAGCATAAACTATTGTTTCAACGGCACAAACCTGCTCAAACAAAGCACTACAAAATTCGACAAGTTTGGTTCATTTTTGGTTCGTTTAGGAGCGATGGTGACCCCTGAATGACCCTTACAAATAATCTTTAATATYTAAAAAAAATCATAGCAGCACAAATGACAATTTCAAGTGCACAAATGCGCACAAASGAAGTACTAACCACTCATCCTACTTGCCTTTTATTTTTCTGTGGTTCGTTTTTTGGGAGGGGTCAGCTTCACTCAGCTGCCAAGCTTGAGTTTCAGGAGGTTTCAGGAGGTTGGTTTGTACAGTAAATGTGATGGTCCCACGTCTGAACAAACATCCATCGTTTGTTTACAGGAAATGTATCAGAAAACTAGATGTCACTTTAAAGCAGAGGAGCCCAAAGTGGGGCCCATGGGCCAAATTTGGCCCGCCAAGCCATTTGATTTGGCCCACCAACAGTTGCCAAAGTTGCAAGGTTGTAACCTGTTATCCTATAGGTTGAAACACAGTATTTCCATTGGTCAAATGACTATATAAAAGGGCTGTATGGAAGGTAGTTTTCAGTCATGGTGCTGACATATCTTTGATTTATTAGGATTAAACAAGAAACATGAAATGACAACAAGAAATATTTAGAGCAGATTTAACCCCGCATGTAGATTTGCACACTTTGTAAGGCCACAAAAACTCATATTTTATCAATTTATGATAAATGAGCCTTTGCTACTTCAGCCTATGGCAGACTTTCTCAAAGTGCACAGACTAAAACAAAAGAGGGCCGTTGCATAGCTTAATGGTTAAAAATAAAGGACTCTACTTTTTAAAAGTATTTGTATTTCATGTATTATATACAGTGGTTTGCAAAAGTATTCATACCCCTTGAACTTTTCCATATTTTGTCACATTACAACCACAAACATAAATATATTTCACTGGAATTTAATGTGAAAGACCAACACAAAGTGGTATACAAT
>NW_013953044.1:283581-285017 GCF_001266775.1 Austrofundulus limnaeus
ATTGTATACCACTTTGTGTTGGTCTTTCACATTAAATTCCAGTGAAATATATTTATGTTTGTGGTTGTAATGTGACAAAATATGGAAAAGTTCAATGGGTATGAATACTTTTGCAAACCACTGTAACTGCATTTGGCCCGCAGCCATGGATAGATTTACATTTTGGCCCCCTCTGGGAAAATGTTTGGGCACCCCTGCTTTAAAGCCTCTCCTTTTTTTCCATCATTGTGGACAACGCAAAACTTGTATTTTTTACATTTAACTACAGCTTTATAAATACTTTGTGCCTACTAAAAGTTGTTTAAATCTTTTTTTAAAAACCCTGAGAAGCATTATATCAAATTTACAAACTGAGCCCTCTGCCCACACTCTTGAGTTGTGTGACCATAGTGTTGATCCCTCATATGTATTCACTGTCAAACAACATGTTTTAACCTCACTGAGTTTGTTCTGCTTCTCTCCAGGTGCTGGTTCTCTCCACCAGGTTATTAAGACCCACAGATATCCCTGAGCTGCTCTTCAGCACCCAGAGGCTGGTGCCTGATGTTGGTTTCTGACAGGATGAACACGGCTCTGAACCGTATTCTGAGGAATTACATCATGTTAAAGGATGTGAGCAAAACAAGGACATCTTATACAAATAAACCACATTCCTGTCATGTTGAGAAAATGTCAAATTCTAATGTTAAAAGAATAAAGCTGATTATGTTTCAGACAACCATGTGATGTTTGTTGTTGGCACACACACACAGGTTTGTTTTTATATCCCCATGTGGACACATGTTTTTATATCCCCATGTTTACCCTACAATTAACCTCACAGCCTGAGCCTAAAATAGGGTTGGGCATAATCGTACCGTGTGCAATTAATCATCAGAAAAACATTAATCGATTATTTTTTGGATCTTGATGATTAATATGATTAATGCCAGTAGGCAGACTGACTGGAGATTTCTCCAGTCAGTCCGCTTGATGCTCCTCTCCTCTTCTACTATGACGAGCATTAAAAAAGTTCTGTAATTTATTTATCTATCAACGCAATTTTAAATTTGATGTACAGCCTGAAGTCTGTAATTTTGACACAATTTTTATCAGTTTTACGAGGAGCAAAACTTTCCCACTGAATTGGTCATGTGACTAGGACATAAGGGTGTCCAGGGGATTAATCGTTATATTAATCGTTATCGGCTAAATACCTAAATTAATCGTGATTAATTTCTTTGCCAATATTGCCAAACCCTACCCTAAAACMAACCTAAACTCAGTTCACACCTTGGTCTTTAACCCACCTGAAATTAGCATCAGTACCTGTGGGGGCGGGGCATTGGTCCCCGCGATGCTGCTTTTTCTGGAAAATGGTTCCCACATTGTAGCAAAAACGTGACCACACACACACACACACACACACACACACACACACACACACACACACACAC
>NW_013953044.1:291837-296753 GCF_001266775.1 Austrofundulus limnaeus
TAAAATGTCTCTTTTGAGAACGGATTTTTTTAAATCAGAGTCAAAGACAGGTGGAAATGTTTATTTCCCCTTTGGGGGAACCCCTACATTCTCAAATACCAGCAGATTCTGTCACTGAGGCAAGGATTCACTCACCTACACTCAACTTCCTTCAACATGAAACACGTCTCGTCACAACTCAGCCAGTTCTTTTTTTTTTTCTAACATTTTACACAGACCGTACAGGTAAGGTGAAGTTACACACGTCAATATTTTCCTCTCATTCTGGCTTTAAAGTTCTCAGACAAATGACAATAAAATAAGTTTTCCTCTGAAAATTTAAACTTGTTTTCAGTCAACTCAGCATTTATCAGACTTGTTTTCTGAGGTTTATCTCCTGTTTTTATTTCTTTTTTAATTCAGATGAAAGCTTCAGAAAGCAGCTGTACAGTCACCACGTCATTGTCTTTTCACTGCAGCGTGTATTACCAAGGCCTTTGGTGTATTCATGGGTCAGACTATTGTTGTGCGTCATCGTCTGCAGACACACACATCGTCTGCAGACACACATCGTCTGCAGACACATGAAGACACCCAGACTTTCATTTGGTCTGAAAGGTTGGGAGTAAACACAGTCTGACAAATTGTTTTGTATTTTTACATCTTTCTGTGTAATCAAACACAGAGGAGCAAAAAGACTAATTAAATACGTTTCATTTTTAAAATGTTTTTATTGTGAAACAGTGATACATTTTTACAAAGTGAATTGTTCTGCTACATTCTGTCTGCTGCTCAAACTCCTTCTGAACACTCAAACATTCAGACTACACACATCTACTGCAGACACACACATCTACACACATCTACTGCAGACACACACATCTACTGCAGACACACACGTCTACACACACATCTACTGCAGACACACACGTCTACACACACATCCACTGCAGACACACACATCTACTGCAGGCACACACACACATCCTCTGCAGACACACATCCTGTGCAGACCAGGGGCGGAGCCAGGGGGTGGCCATGGCCACCACAGACAAATCTTTGGCCACCCTGCTGTACACAACCTTTACATAGTGAAACAACGTTTAGAGGTGTAATAKTCCTCCTGAACAGTTGGTGGCAGTGTTTAACAGTTTGAAACATCACCAAGCTCAAAGAAGTGATTGTTTTCTTTATGTACAGAACATATGTCTATGTAATCTGACTTATGGTGACAATTTTTTTGTCATCATAACACAGTGTCATTTTATGTTATGAAGGTCAGACTCACCAACAGTGTGTCCCCCCAGTTTTAAAATGGTTCTGCTGCCCATGTTTATAAGGTAGTCACTGCCTGTATAAGGACATAAGGAAATGACCAAAACACAGAGATCTGCAGAAACTTTCAAGTAAAAAATTATGTAATTTTCCTGACCACCCCTGTGTGAGTAGTGGTGCCCGGCTGGCCACCCCTGAGAAAAATGTCTGGCTCCACCACTGGTGCAGACACACACATCCTGTGCAGACACACAGCAGCAGTGTGAAGCTTGAACACAGGTAAAATAATCAGTTTCCGAGCTGTGAGCTGCAGGATGAGGAGGTGTTTTAGCTGCAGGATGAGGAGGTGTTTTTGTCATGAATCTATAAAAACCTCTTCTGTTCCTGAGCAGAGGAAGCCCCGCCCTCCTGGCTTGTCTTTACATGTTCTCAGACATGACGGATCCCTGCCCACTGGGAGGTCAACGCCTCTGTCCAGTGCTTTAGCAGCGCTGATAATCCTTCAGTCTGACTGATGAGCATGGATGTCCTCTGTCCCTACAGCAGGACCACCAGGACCACGTTCAGCTGCAGCAGTCCTCACACCAAGGTGGCAGTCCTGACTTTAGCTGACAGAACCTGCTTGAAGCGCCTCTTCAGGTCTTGCATGTTGGGAGACTTGGGCCTGGGGATGAGGGGCGAGCGTTTTTTCTCAGCGGCAGGAGTGACGGGGGGTCCGGGCTGCTTGGCCAGCTGGCAGCACAGCCTGTGGAATGCCTCGTGCACCTGGTTGTAGTCCTCGCTGGCAGAAACCTCGTAGGAGGAGCAGCCCAGGGAGCCGGCTAGCAGGGGGCCCTGCTGGGAGTCYACGCGCCTCAGGTGCAGTAGGTCCGCCTTGTTGGCCAAGAGGACGACGGGGGGCACGCCAGCCCCCCCGGCTCGGACAACCAGCTGATGCAGCTGACGGATCAAATCAAAGCTGCCTCGGTCCGTCACCGAGTACACCAACACCACGGCGTCGGCCCACTGGACGGAGCAGCTCACGTGGTCCGGCAGGCTCATCCCGTTATCTGTCATCTGATGAGGAGAAATGATTGTTTCAGTCACTGCTACCTGAGAAACATTTCAAAGTTGAAAGATTTTCTTTTGCCAGAGGAAGTTTGCAATGTGTGGAATGCTGCGTGAGGCAGACAGCAGGGATAACATTACTGCTGCAGAGCTACTGCTGCAGAGCAGAGCTGAGGGGTGCTGAGGCCGGATCAGGGGGGCTTTTATTCTGGACAATTACTGGAAAATGAAAAAATTTACCCTCGCTGTATGTAGGGCTGCCACAAACGATTGTTTTTATAATTGATTAATCACCGATTTTTTTTTTTTTTAGTCGACTAATCGGATCATACGTTAATTGAATATAAAACATACAGCTTATTGCGCCAGAATGCAGCTGTTATTATATAACCATGGTTAAATTTTAGCTATATGCTAACTAAAAATAATAGCTGTGGAAGGTAAGTTCTGCTCTGCAGATATTACACAGGTTTCTCTTTCATTTTCTTAAAATGATCCCACACTTTGAGCTCTGTTGTCAGGTAGCCATGATACCAGAGCCTGTCTGTATAATGTCTTGTGACGTCCACGGCCTACCCCAGTTACCACTACTGTGCATGTGTGTCAACGACAGAAAGGTAGACGTGGCAGTGGAAGCTGTCAAAGCAGTTTGGAGAGAAAAACAAAGAAAAAAATGATTAATCAATTATTAAATTAGTCAATGATTATTTTAATAATCGATTAGTCATCGATTAATCGTTGCAGCCCTAGCTGTATGTTTGAGTCCAAACAGGTCAGAGACAGAAACTTGGTTTGATTTGTTGTTTTTAAATTATTTTGATAATTCTTCATGAATTTCAGTCAACTCCAGAATCTAAACGCACTGCCCGATCCCAGCAGTGGTGGGTCAGTTTTTAGTGATTTTTTTTGGCTTATTTTTATGCTTTACCCTCTGCTTAGCATTTCTAAATCTAGCTTAATGTCTTATCTAGTTTGTTTTCTGTTTTTGGTAGGGTTGGGCGATAAATCGATTTAATCGATTAATTTCAATTTGCCATTTATAAAGATTTAATTTGGGGAAAATTGAGACTTTTTTCCCACCAGTGCACTCTTTGGGGCTTGGGGTAAGTGCGCACAGAAAGACCCCAGGTCTGAACCGGTGATCGAACCCAGGACCTTCTTGCTGTGAGGCGTCGGTGCTAACCACTGAGCCGTCGTGCTGCCATTCTGTGGTTCAGAGGTCACCCCAGTTGTCCCTCAAGATGCTTGGTACACAACATGATAATATGGCAGCTATTTCCCAAAAAAGGCAGTGTTTCTTCAGTTTTCTGGAACTGGTTAGGTTTTGCAACCTCGGACTTGGAGCAACAAACACCTCACTGCAAATTCTGTTTGAAAGCTCTTGCTACAAAAAGCAGGAGTACAACAAATTTGTTTCGACACCTGAAACAGAGGCACTCCGTTAAGTGGGAAGAAAAATCGATTAAAATCGAAAATGAAATTTGAGATGAAAAAAATCTGAGATTTTTTTTTTTTGTGGGGGGGGGCATATCACCCAGACCTATGCTTTGGTTTGAAAAATAGTTGCGAAATTGTGACGCACACTATGTCTATGGAGCTACGCGCTTTTATTTTGTTATAATGGAAGTCAATGCACTTGCTTCCTAATTTTCAGCCTTTAAAGACTTCTAAATCCTTAAATCAATCTTAAAAAAACTAAATACTTTTGGAATCTGCACATAGAGCCTTACGAGAACAAAAAGGAAAAGCTGCTCTAAAGTAAGTTTGAAAATTTTATCAAAGTCCCTACAAGAAAACTATTGAGTGTCTGAGGAGAATAAAGCACCCACCTCTGCACCAGGAGTGTCCTGAACCTGAACCGTCACCTGTTCTCCGTCCACCTGGATCTCTCTGGAGTACAGCTTACCTGCACAGACAAATRAAAACACACACGTTACAATCAAACTTTAATTCATTAACTGAAGTAGCCTGTTTCTCTGCAACTCACCTGCATTTCTCTCATAGTCTCCGATGAACCTCCTCGTTAGAAACCTCACCACCAGAGCTGAAACAACACGATGACAACAGTCAGTCTCTTAGAAAGCCTCTATTATGTGAAGAGAGTTGTTCTTTTCCAAGGTTCCCTCTGCGTCCGGTTCTGGTTACCCGAACCTTGGAAAGTGTTGGTTATCTTACCTGTTTTCCCCACACCGCTGCCTCCGATCACAGCTATTTTAATGACCCGGTTCTGGTCCGGGATCTCCGCTTCTGTGGACTCTGCTATAGTGGACATGTTCTGGATGAGTCTCATGGTTCCTGCTGGACAACTGAAGATAACTGATGATAAATAAATGAGGACAGTTGTCTCCGGAGGACAGGCAGAAACAGGACCTAAAGCTCCGCGCGCTGACTGACTGCAGCTGCAGACGAGCTGCACGCGGCTTTAAAAGCGCTCAGCGCTGCTCACATCTGATTGGCTGCTGGAGCCCTCCACGTTCCCTCCTCCTCCCCCCGCCCACACGTGGATCTGAAGTCAAGGAGAGGAGAAAGCAGGTGGGTGCCGAGGTGGTCCTGACAATACAGCCTTTCTTCAGAGAGGAGGGGGAGGTGTGTGTGTGTGTGTGTGTGTGTGTGTG
>NW_013953044.1:296856-300612 GCF_001266775.1 Austrofundulus limnaeus
CATGATTACAGTTATATGAAATGTGACGTTTTATGGATTCCGTCCTTGAGCAAATCACAAATGTTTTTTTTAAATCAGTTTGGTGTAATTCTAATGCTGTCATGATTCACTCAGATATCCCTGAAAATATATTTGTTCCCTTCTAGCTGGATTTGAGATGACTGACATGTTATGTGGCATGTTTTCACATTTTCTGACATGTTTTGTTACATGTTTTCTGAGAGATGAAATGTTTCATTAAAAGAAAGAAACCATCATTGTCATTGGTGTGAAGATCTGGAATAAACTCGCTAAAAAAACTGAAGCAAAGCACAAGCATGAGGTATTTTATGAAAGAACTCAAAATGGTTATTATTCAAAAGTATAAGTATGAACAAAGGGGATGAACCTGGCTGGGTAGTAAAGTCTTGTGGACGATCTCAACGTACAGGTTTGTGCATGTGTGTGTGTGACTATATATAGGTGTGTAAAGTGTATAATTTAGATAAATGTGCAGATAGATGAGTATGTATATATAGGTGTGTAAAGAGGTGTGTATTATTTAGATAAATGTGCAGATGAGTATGTATATATAGGTGTGTATGTATTACTTTCATCTGGTTAGAAAATATTACTATAGTTATTTCATTTTTTGTTAAGAAGGATACTGGAAATTGGAAGACAATGCGATGAGTTAGAAATGGAAAAGGGGTATGATAATATAAGTTATACTTCATCGTACTCCTTTTCAGACTTATAATCACTGAAAAAGTAGTGTGTTTTCATGTAAATGATTATGTACATCATAGTAACGTATGGTGTTTTATTTTTATTATTATTTGTTTTGTTTGTTTGTTTTTGTGGCACTTGTCGGTGAAATGTTTGACTGAAATAAATTATCATCATCATCATCCAGAGGACCTATTGGTTTTCTTTTTGAGTTTTCTACCCAGATTARCTGGATTACTGAGATGCACAAGGACAATGTTTTCATGTTTTGTGGCATGTTTTATGGCATGTTTTGACATGTTTTGTCTCATGTTTTGACATGTTTTATCATGTTTTGTGACATGTTTTATTACATTTTATGTTTTATGACATTTTGACATGTTTTATGACGTTTTGACATGTTTTGACGTGTTTTATGATATTTTTGATGTTTTAGGACATGTTTTGTGTCATGTTTTGACTTGTTTTATGACATTTTTAGACATGTTTTATGACATTTTGACATGTTCTGACATGTTTTGTGTCCTGTTTTGTGTTTTATGACATGTTTTATGACACGTTTTTATGTTTTATGACATTTTGACATGTTTTATGATGTTTTGACGTTTTTGACATGTTTTGACATGTTTTATGACGTTTTCTAATGTTTTATGACATGTTTTGACCTGTTTTATGACATGTTTTTACATGTTTTGTGTCATGTTTTGACATGTTTAGACATGTTTTATGACGATTTGACATTTTTTGTGACATGTTTTGACATGTTTTATGTCATGTTTTGACATGTTTTATGACATGTTTTGACATGTTTTGTGACTCATTTTTACATATTTTATGAAATGTTTTGTGACACGTTTTGACATGTTTTGTTACATTTTGTTTCATGTTTTGTTACATGTTTTATGACGTTTTGTGTCATTTTGACATGTTTTGACATGTTTTATGACATGTTTCGTTTTGTTGCGTTTTATGACGTTTTGTGATATGTTTTATGATATGTTTTGACATGCTTTGTGTCATGTTTTGTTACATATTTTATGATGTGTTTTGTGATATTTTGACATGTTTTGTTACATGTTATATGACGTTTTGTGATATGTTTTATGGCATGTTTTGTATCATGTTTTGTTACATGTTTTATGATGTGTTTTGTGATATTTTGACGTTTTGTTACATGCTTTATGATGTTTTGCGATATGTTTTATGACACGTTTTGACATATTTTGTGACATGTTTTGTTACGTGTTCTGTATCTTCAGACACTTTTAGTTGCTCTGTTGGCTCTAAATATCTGGTTCATCCTCCCTGTGCTGTGGCAGCTCTGATCTGTTCAGACATGTCTTCTGATTGTGACAGCAGGGGAGGGGAAGGGAGGGGGGAAGTGTTTTGTTTATGAACAAACAATATCTTATCTGTTGTAGATATCTCTGTAAACAGCCTGAGTTTGGAGAAACGGTTTGAATCTGACAGGACTGATGAGCTAAATGACCAAAATGTAACTTTTAAAGAAGTGGAGTTCTGCACATCTAACTGTAAATCATACTCATACTTTCCACTTTCAATTAGCCAACTTTTTGTCCCATGCATGTTTTCTTTTTCCTCTTTTGGCCCACTATTAACATGCCTTCCCCATCTTTCACTGGCACTTATGTGGTCTTGAGGTATTTTGGCATCTAGTCCTCTGAATACGGTCTGGTATGTATTTTTGATAAGAATGCTGATGACAGGCGGCCGAGCTGAAACATGAAATTAGTGTCCAAGCAGGATTCAGGAGAGGCCGCAGCTGCTGGGTGTGCACCCGCACAGATATCCCTCTAACCACATCACAGCCCCCACAGGGAGCCCCACCCTGACCGAGTTGGCAGTGAAGCCTGTTTTCTTGCTAATAAGTGAATACTGAACATTCTTACATTTGATGACATGTTAGATTTGCTTTCAGCTTTGTTTAACATTAAGCTGAAGGTTTGCTCCTGGTGAAATATGTTTGTTTTTCAGCCAACACTTCATTATTTCAATTTAATTCAGTTCATTTATATAGCGCCAAGTCAAAACATTTGTTGTCTCAGAGCACTGTGCACAAAAAACAATCTAAAGAAGCAGCAGTTTTTGTTGCATCTTCATTTCGTCACAGTCTCCCATCCTGAGCAGCACATTGGTGACAGTGGAGGAAAAAAAAACTCACTTTTTACATTCAAAATCAGCTGCAACTGCACTCAAGTTCTTCTTCCTGCAACCAAACAAGAACACTAATGATGACAAATGATAAAAAAAAAAAGTGTTTCTTAGTGTAAGGCCAAATACAGGCTTGGACATCAGCGGTGAAAGGACCCAGACTAACAGAGATGAGTAATGTAGAGAAACATCTATTTGAATGTATTTGAGCAAACACAAGAACAAGCAAGTCCTGACTGGGACATCAGTCTGACAGTGTTACACAGATTTTTACCATTTTGCAGGTATTTACAGACAGATCAAAAACTCTGCTTGAAATTTATTTTACATTTTAGAGCACTGTAGGACATTAAAAAAAACAATAATTAAAATTAAACAATCATCTCCCAACCCCCTCTGCTGCTAGAAAGAAGTTCCCCACCTCTTCTTGCTCCTCTGTGATGCAGGCGCCTTTATCTCCACCCCAAGTCCACATCACCTAAAACTGCTGACGTTGGTAGCACACCAGTGATTTCACACCAGTGTCCGACATTTCCAAAAGCTTCCACAGAAACCTGGATTCAAAACAACTCCTTTTCACTGGGCTGGGGTTGTTGGGGACACAAAATTGTAGGACAATATCTGGATGTTTTCTTGGAATCACACTGAGCATTATGTTTGCTTGAACACCTGTATTTGATGGGAGTTTACAAAGATATAATCTAAAAGTAACACTGCAGTGCTCTGGATTAACTGTGTTCAAATGTTTAAAATCCCAATAAAATGAGTAAAGCTCTTTAGCTCATGAGTACAGACTGCTAAAGCATTGGGCCTCATGCAAGAACATGTTGGTATTCTTATCCTAAATTTCTCTTACTTTTGTTCGTACAAAGGGTT
>NW_013953044.1:302086-305643 GCF_001266775.1 Austrofundulus limnaeus
ACACACACACACACACACACACACACACACACACACACACACACACACCTCCTCCTATTCAAGGAATGCCATTTCTGCACTTTAAAACTGAAGGTAAAAAATGATAATGACAAACATTTGATTTTTTATCTTCCATTTCTRTAAAGACCCTTCTGTTGACATTCCATAAACCTGTTGGTTCACACTTACATCTGAGGGCTGACGCTCACACCATCTTGTGTGTGTGTGTGTGTGTGTGTGTGCGTTTCGACTCATGCGTACAGAAGAGTCAGAAAAAAGCATCAGGTTTGGCAGTAATGACACAGAATAGGGGTGTTTTCATCTGCCTTCATGACGTGTGTATTTAAGGAAAGACTTTAAACTCAGATTATCCCGCTGCTGCTGCTGATGGAGTGGGGTTTTTTTCCGCATGTGCAAAACTCTTGATTGACCGAGCGTTAAAACTGCTTATCGTGACTGCATGCCTTGCAAGATGAACAAAACAAGGAAGGTTTGATTCCAGAGGAAGGGAGACTTTAGGATTTTTTWTAACACTACCTGTTCACTGTTCACAGGTCGAACATTTTCTTATAAATGTTTGGAGAAAGATAAGAAAGTAAACTTTATACTCTTGTTTGACAGAAAAAAAGATTTGCAAAGAATTTTTTAAACGCTAAAATAATAGACATTTTTTTAGAAACTAGAAAATTTCTAAAGACATTTTAAAATCCACTAATAGTTTTGAAGAAATTTTGTAACTGATTAATTGAATATTAGATTCAGTTTTGTATTTTATGCTTTCTGATCATTTTAGTCTGTAAGGTTGAAGCTGACAAAGAGTTGGTGTGTGTGTTACCATGGGTTCTTTCTCTTAGCCTAAACAAAACTGAGTGATGTTCTGACGTCTGACGTAAAAGGTAACACCTTTGGGGTGTAACCAGGAAGGGATYAACATTATAAGCTCAATTCATTATTATAGTAGAYAGAAGTTGTCAGTGTTTTGCAGAGTGTCTGCTCAGAGCAGAGCTCCCGTGTTTGTTTTGGTTTGYCCCAAGGTTGTACTCTAAGGCCTGTGCTGCTGAGAGCTGAATGAACCTGATTGGAGTCAGAGGACTGAAATAAAGTTTTTAACAAGAAATCCAGCTGAATCCTGTTTATTCGGACATACCATATTAAAACACGTATTTCTTACACTTTGGTACATTTAATCTAAAGCACTATTCGCGTGGAATAACCAAAGCCTGAGACATTGCTGAAATTTACAGACATCTCTTGGATATGAGATTGAAGCCTTTTTCTCTCCTATTTACAACATTTCATACTGTATAAAGTGTTCATGTGTTCACGCAGGTCTTCTTGGAGAATACAACAACAACGTAAGCGCCAAGTATAAACACCTCCACTGCTGTGAYGATGAGCGCACCCAGCGTGACTAGAGCCTGCACTACAGCCACAGCTCGGAGCTCAGCGTCAACCAGAAGGCTACAAAAAAAAAGGCAAAACGTATATTCTTACTGCACAGTGAGCCATCATTTGCATCTGATTTGGACCTGGACCAGTCCTGGACCACTTCTTCTGTGTTTGTCTGTGTCTCTTTCCTGTCCTCCAACCAGCCAGTCGAGGCAGATGGTCTCCTGTCCTGAYCCTGGTTCTGCTGGAGGTTTCTTCCTGATTAGCAGGGAGTTTTTCCTCTCCACCGTTTGCTCAGGATGGGAGACTGTGATGAAGTGATTCAACACAATCTGCTGCTTTCTTCTTTAGATTATTCTGTTTATGTACAGTGCCCTGAGACAACGCATGTTTTGACTTGGTGCTATATAAATAAACTTGAACTTGAATTTGAATTTGATTTTGCTCCTCTTCTGCCTTTTCTTTTGGAAAGGTCTGTAGGGTTTTGCTGGCCCTGGGACCCAAAAGGTTTTCAATGCACTCTAATCCAGCCTCCATTCTTCACCAAAAGCAAATAAAAATGCACCCAGGAAATAAAAAAAACCCACCTAATTACATATGGGACTCAGCCCATTCCTGTCCAAATCACAGAGATGCCTATTCACATAGGATTAGTATCATCACAGGACCTCAGAATTCAGAGAAATATAGGTAATTTGTGGGGAAGTTTTTACTTAACAAATTACTGACATGCCCCATTCACACAGGAATATGAAAAAGGAAATAGCATGAAGTCCCTAGGTAAAACTAATCCCGTCAGAGTAGGGCTTAAGAGGACGGTTGATGTTTGTGTTAAGATGTATTGTGTCACTTCCGGTTTTGCTTCTAGTAGCTCATGATATTTGTTTGCTCAAGGACTCTCTTGATTTTCTGGATTATATAAATTCTACACAGTTTTACTTCTAGTACATAAAATGCTTTTGACACAGTTTTCTCCTACTATTGAATTGTGCTTAAGACACTTTCTATCTTCCAACACTTGGCTTTATTTGTGTATTTGGGATCTGATAAGCTCTCGCTAGCYTTACCTTAGCATCATGGCTACTTTTCTCCTGGCTCCTCCTGTTCTCACTTGATCTGTGTGTCAGATATTTAGCTACTCCTCTGCCTCCTTTAGTGATAGCGACACGTGAAATACATGTAGTCTTATGGTAGCTTTGGAGGGATGGGGACATGTGACTCGGACTTAGACTTGAGTCGCACTTAAGTCCCTACTATAACAGACTTAGACTTCACTTGGACTTGGACCCTAAATACCTGACTTGACCTGGACTTGTGGTTTGAGACTCGTGAACAATACAAGTCTTTTCACTGCCCAGCTCACGATTCTCACTCCCTCAATAAACATCCATGCTCCGCTCCCAATCGCCTGAGAACAGGATTGGCTAGAACCGTCCGATGTTCAGCATGGCAGGTGTGTTGCAGTAGGCAGCTCCACTGCCATTCATTATAAGCTTGGTTTACAGAGACTTTATTCAACACCACGACAAGAAACTGGCAAAATGCAAAGTCTGTGGAGTCCAAATCCAAATTTTGTTTTTGTGATGACTTGTGCAGTCCTTTTACTTTAAGGAATCTGGTTCATCATCTTTGCTGACATGCTTTTATGGATTTTAAAATATTTTTTCTGGTACTTTATTGTAATATCAGCAGCAGACTTGTTGGATTTGTTCTTTATCAATGGCAAGATATAATTACAATAAGACTACAAGTGCAAAATACAGTTAATACTCTAAATGTGTGTTATTTCTGTATTTTTTAAAACAGTATTATGTTTTTAATAGTATTATTTAAACATAATACTATGTTTTAATATTTGAATACAATATAGGATTATATAATATAATCTGGTATAGTTAGAATACCTTTGATCAAACTCCCAGTTTAGTGAGACATGCAACAAGACTTGGACTTGAGATCAAGAGACTTGAGATTTGACTTGGATTTTTGGTCAAAGACTTGGACTTGAAGCCAAAGACTTGAGACTTGACTTGGACTTGCAAAATAAGACTTGTGCACATTTCTGCTCCACACTGTTGAAAAAACAAATGTGCCCCTTGTCATGAATTTGTGTCCATGCTTATCTTGTTAGACAGAGGACATATGTCCATACTTGTCCTGTGAGACAG
>NW_013953044.1:306643-307956 GCF_001266775.1 Austrofundulus limnaeus
CTGTTCCATCAGTCAGCTTGAGTGACCATCACCAGACTGTTGGGAGGAAGAGAGACAGGGGGGTGTAGCGAAGCTCCCTGGGTGGGTTCCCACGGCATAATGTGCACACCTGTGATCGCTGGTACGGTTTCTGGAATCCAAAATTCAACTGCGGACGAAGTGATGACAACAGACTTTGACCACATCGGGCTGGGTTTCTGGTGGAGGGGGGTGGAGGCAGATTGAGTCAGACGGCCAGCGCCCCCTCATGGAGAAAAGATGAGTAAACACACACACACACACACAAATATATGTTCTGTGAATGAAACTTTTCTTTTCTTTTGTCGAGCAAACCCATAGCTGCTCTGAAATTATGAACTTTGACAAAGTATAATGTTGACCAAAACTACCTGGCATAATTTTTGGTCCTATAACCCTTTTGTTTCTGTGCTTTGTTTTCTATGTGGGGTTTGGCCTCTGCACTCCGGCTTGCGTCTGGGGCCCTCTCCAACCTGGCTCGCCCACCAACTGTGCCAGCGGTGGAGTGACCGGGGAACCTGGTTCGGTGCYGGGGTGCAGTACAGCTGGCTGCCGGATGGTTGCTTCGTGCCAGGTTTCAAAGGGGGGTGCAGACGGGCCAGGGGACAGACTGTCCAGTTTTGGCACCCTCCCTTTATCAACATGAGTACACACTGGCATACTCATACACTCCAGAAGCAAAACATTAGGGAAGAGGGGAAAAATTTTGTTAAGGTCTGAACCACATACCGTTTTTTTAATTTTATGATAAATTTGACAAAAACAGCTTATGGTCACTGCGACAATGGTTTTCTTTTGGTCATTTTCATGAGTGGATGTTTAAGCAAATACTTCGTGACATCCTTTAATTACCCAAGGTTTTCATGACATGCTGTTCATCTGCAGATAGTGGTTAACGTCTAAACAAGACCTAGCTGACAACAATAATCATTCCTAGATATCATTTGTGTTTATCTTTGTTTTCTACGGTTTTGTTTACTGCAGTTCAATGAAAAATGGGGCTAGCTCTGTCTGTTTGGTTGTCTGGTTTATTTGTTTTTTTTTCKTTTTGTGTCTAATTTCTGGTCTGTTGTTTCCAATGTGTCGTCTGCGCAGTTTTGTTTTTTGACCCTCCTTAGTTTAAAAAAAAAAACAAAAACAGAAGGCCTCAGAGGTAAATGAGATATAACCATGGTTAAATGTGTTGATAACAGTACTGTTTACATATTTTTTTTAAATCTAAACCTAAATACGATGACAGTGAGTCTGCAAAAACATTAGCGCGTAATTGCAGTTTCATGTACGGATCTTTTTAG
>NW_013953044.1:308956-310636 GCF_001266775.1 Austrofundulus limnaeus
ATCACGTGAAGGAGTGTCATTGACAAGAGGACATAGTGTATTTGTAGTTCTGGGAGCATTTGTACATCAAAATATGCTTAGAATTTGAAGTATTGAGTATATTTACTATATATTGCAATAATTTACTCTGTATTTACCAGACTATGGTAATCCTGAGGTCATGATGATGGGGCCCTTGAATATTGTTGCCCAGGGTACAGCCAAGTGTTAATCCAGCCCTGCCCGTTGACACGGCAGTAGCGGAAGAGTCCTTTGTGTGTAATAAAGGCTGTAAGGTCCTGACTGTCCTCATGTAATAGAAGTTGGTGCTATGTAGCTCATCCATGTGTGGCAAGGGGTGACAGTCAGCAATAATAGCTTTGTTAGGTTCTCTTAAGTCAACACACAGTCTTGGTCGGCCTTCCTTTCTTGTTGTGACCACAATAGGAGAAATCCAGGGAGAAGCGTCAATGTGTTCGATAATGCCCTCTCTCAGAAGCAGTTCCAGTTCCTCTGACACTGCTTCCCATACTGCAAATGGAAGACGTCGAAGTTTTTGCTGGACTGGGACTGCATCCTCACGTATTTTAACTTTGTGCACAAACCCAGCAACACCACCAACAGAAGCAGAATCTGTCTTGGTTAGCAACACATGTGCAGCAGGAGAAACCTGTTCAGGAGTAGTGGCATTAACTGAATCATGACTTAATGCCCATTTCAGGGCTTTTATTAGGTCCAGTCCCAGTAAGGCAGAACCTCCTTGCACCACATACAAAGAAGCAGGAGCAGTGTTGTTGTCAAGAGTCACCATTGCTTCCAAACATCCTATTACAGGAACGTTCTCTTCTGTGAACTAGTGACTAGTTTCACATGAGGTCCAGTTAGATGAGTCTCAGGAAAATGACTGTTGTACAGAGTCTCTGGTATAATAGAAACTGATGATCCAGTATCAATCAGTAGTTCACAGTCAGCAGACTCCCCTGAAGCAGTTTTAATATGCACTTTGCAAAGCAGTCTATTAGTAGTATTAACATATTTTYCAGTCATCATGAGCACAACCACCTCAGGCATTACTTCTCTAACTTACTTAGCTGAGCGGCAAAATTTAGAAAAATGTCCAGTCTTACCACAGGTATTGCATCTCGCTGAGGATGCAGGGCAGTGTCGTGCATTTGCCAGGTGAGTTGTTGCTCCACAACGATAACAGGCTCGCTCTGTTGGAGGCGCTGTGCGTGTGTGGCTATTTTTAGAATCAGCTCTCCGGTTTTTATKCTTGCACTGATGAAATCCCTGCCCGACTTCCTGCGTGAACAGCAATAGCTCCGCTGAGAAGTTTTGACGACTGAAGAGCATGTTCCACTTGACACACTAGTGTAAAAGCAGTGTCTAATGTCAGTGAAGATTCCAATAACAGTCTATCTCTCACCTCTGGCGCATAAGCTCTCTCAATAAACTCGGAATTGATGTCTTGCAACAACGTTCACCTTCGGAGCAAACTGTAGTTCCAGCGCCGTCATCACCTTATCATATGAAGTGCCGGTGTTGGGCAAGGTGTAAAACAAGCGTTGTCCCTCGAAACCAAGTGCATGAATCAGTAGAGTACGGCGTCTAGCATCTGGCCAGGAGTTTCCAGTAGCATGAGTGGCTGTTAGGTACTGTAGTTCTCAAACATTCTCCGCCACGTGGAAAATGGTACTGTAG
>NW_013953045.1:0-1801 GCF_001266775.1 Austrofundulus limnaeus
GTTTAAGATTAATAATGATTGATCGTGATAAACTCACAGCTTAATATATTAAATTTTTAATCATTTGACAGCCCTAGTAATAATATATCTATGTGCCGTGATTAATTGATGTGCACTCTGTTCTGAGATGACCCATGTCCTACAAACATAAAGTTGGATTTATTTTGCGAGCAGAAGGAGAACTGAAGCACGGGTCTGTAGAACTGAGAACATGTTGCCAACCTTTAGGTACCGTTATATAATTTGCAGCGAGTTATGAATAACTCTTATATCAGACAGATTATGAGATTAACAAGAGTTTTAAAAGTTATTTTGTGAGCAAAAGAACTGCAATACAATAGGCACCTTTCTGTTTTAAGCGTGTCCATCTGTGATAGTTGTTTTTTAACAGAGTTTTGTTTTTGTCGTCACTTGAAATTGTTTGAATAAAGGATTTGTTAAAAATCAAAAATCATCTTCTTTTTGGGTAGACTCCCCATAATTTTAGCTTTTAGCTAACATTACTTTATTATTAGCTTGAATTTTCTTTTGCAAAAAGTACCCTTTTACTACTTTTTGCAAAATTTTGCTGCTTCAATTCAAAAATACTTTATTGATCCCAAAGGGAAATTATGTTTTTAGCCAGTGTTTAATACATTTTACTTTGAGCTAGCATTTTACTTCGTTTGGCCTTTTTTTAAATAACATTTTGCTTAATTTCTTCCTTTAATTTTTAGCTACTGTTTTGTTCCTTTTAGGCCAGGGGTCTGCAACCTGTGGCTCTGGGGCCACATGTGGCTCTTTGGTCCCTCTACAGTGGCTCTTTGAAAATGTGACCAAACATAACAGAATAATTTTTTTGTTTGTTTTTATACCCACAACAGAAATCTATTTGTAAACAAATACGTGATCAATACTACTAATGCAAAAAGTAAAACATGTTAGCCTGTTGTTTACTTAAATAATCCAACTTTTGCCTTTCTCTCAAATCCATCAGAATTACCTTTAAATATTAAAAACTACATAATAAGAATTAGAAAAAAACAAGCCTAAATAATTCAGTTGTACGATTTTTTATGAAATTAGGTATAAACTATATAAAGTATTTTCTTGTTTACATGAATATAGTCTTTTTATTTGTCCTGATGGGTAAAAATAATGATAAAAAATAAAATTCGCAATATATTTTTTAGTTTTATAATGCCACCTCCACTGGCCGTAAAAGTTCCCGATAAGGCCTTGAAAAGGCCCACAGACCACCTGTTGATAACCACAGTTGTAGCTTATTTTGCAGCTCTGGACACATTTTATTACTGCGTCAGTAGCAGAAATGGCTCTTTTGGTTATAAAGGTTGCAGACCCCTGTTTTAGGCTGTTAATGGTTTTTTTTAGCGTCTTCACTTAATTTTAGCAGTCGTACAACACTCATAATTTACACTGCATTTTCACGCCTCACAGCTTTAAAAAAACATTCAACACTCAAATCACACATCTAAACATTTAGCCAAATCAGGAATATCATCTTCTGATGTTTGGGAGTCGAACATCGAAAACTGTAAACAAACAAACAAAAAAACTTCCATAAACAAGAAAAAGAAACAAGTGAAATAATCTCGTCCACTTCTTTTGAAGCTCTGTACCTCCGACATTCTTCACGGTAAAAACATCACATGAAGTTTAAACAAGTCACAAAAACTTTCCATGACTGAACTGACATTTTGTTTTCTTTAACAAGTTTTTACAAAATCACAGTTTAAATTTGATGCTTTTTGGAGATTTGACCACAGAACGGTGAACTTAGACTGTAATGATGTCATGCACT
>NW_013953045.1:3160-5426 GCF_001266775.1 Austrofundulus limnaeus
TCGTGTCACTTTATGTTCAACAAATTGGGCCCTGAGGTCAAAAAGGTTAAGAACACCACTTCTCACTATAATTTATATAAAATACTTTTTTCTCCATTTAACTGTATTAACTGAAAGTATTTTCATAGAACTGTTACAGATATTCACATTAAATGAAAATAAAAATGAAGTTATAAAGTCACAAAATGAATTAAAGAGGGTGAACACGTTTGTCTCTTCTCCAGACAATTGCTTGGTTTTTGATGTTTTTATTTTACTTTTTCAACACCAGAATGTAATGTAATTAATACAATCTTGTCAGAGTGATTAAACTAAATAAGCAGAAATCCGTCCTTAATACAGTAATAACATAATGTTTGAGTATTCCTTTGATAATGTAGTAAAAATATTTAGAAACATCCTGAACTTTATTTTATAGTGAGCCCACAAAGCAGGAGTGCTTGTTGTTTTACAGGCTGCCCTTTGGACAGTATCACAGAGAAGCTGGTGTTTGTTTATGCGTTATGATGTGCATGTGTGCTTTTGTGTTTAAAGTGGGGAGGAAGTGTGTGTGTGTGTGTGTGTGTGCACCAGTATGAAGAAAGAGGACTGAGATCAATTGGACCATCTCAACAAACCATCTAGATGTGCGTGATACTGTAAGCGCAGTGCGGCTCCTCTGTCAAACCACGACACGTACACAAACGCCCCACCACCCCCAACTGCAGGCACCCAGCGGCGAGACGGAGTGCATTAGCCATGTAGCCTGGTAGGAGAGGATGTGTGTGTGTGTGTGTGTGTGGGGGGGGGGGGGTTTGAGGTGAGAAAGTCTGCTTGAAGGCAGCCACGCAATCAGTCAGGTGTTGCTGCTGCTGCCATGATGGAGGCCTCTCTGGTTTTACACACACACACACACACACAGAGCAACACTGCACGTATGGCTCTAAAAATAAGAACCTAAAAAGACACGTCTCTATGTTCTAACTGCAGACATGATCCTTAATGATCAACAGCGAAAACAGGTGAAAGAGACAAAACATTTTACAAAAAAAGGACTAATAAGTTGGCCCATTATTGTTTTTCTTTACTTATTTATTTTGTTTTATTTATTGGCATTTAGACGAGCATGTTACTGTATCACCTGACAGCAGAAGGCGTGAGGCAGGACTGTTTTTGTTCATTCTTAACTGGACTGAAAGTTTTTTTAGTAGTGAGACTCACTGGGAGAAAAAAAAGACAAAAATGGCTACATTTGAACATGTTTATTTGTGCAATAAAACGTTGTGGGACTAAGAAGAGATTTATTTTTTGGAACGGTTCGATCGCTCAAAGGTTAATTATGTCACATCATCACTCTAAGTTAAACATTATTTGATAAACGCGTTAAACAAAATCATAAAGCGTGAACTGTGACGGTGCTAAAATATTTAAAAATATCAAAATGTCCGTTCAGATATATAAAGTCCAACTTTCTGACTTTGCATGATGACTCAAACAGAGCTGGCTTTTCTCACTTGTCAAAATCCCATCGTTGTGTGTGGGGACATTTGTTGCTGTTTTTGGCAGATTTCATACACAACATACAATGTCCCACTGGAAAAGTCATAACACACCATTACCAATAAAGCTGCACATTTTGAGGCAAAATTAGCATGATCTTTTTAAGAGAATAAAAGTTGTGAGCAGAATAATAAGATCACTTTAGTGCTTAAGCACTGGAACCCTTACATTTCAAATTAAAAGGTTGTGTAATAATGAATATGTGTAGTAAAATAAATGATGTTTGGAACATTGTGTTCTGTTTGTTGGCAGTTTTTCTTCAGAACATTTTGTTTGTGACATTTAATTACTGAGACTATTGTGTTTTATGTTAACTCTTGAGCTATTTATAATACTCAAAACAAATGAGATATTTTCTGCTAAAGCAGAAAAAGGTACTGAAAGCCAACTACAGCACAGGTTTGGAAGAATGGGCTTTTTTTGAGCGTATGATTCTGTGTTTCTGTGTAAACATAGGATCAGAGCATTTTTTAAACTCATCTTTCCTATTGTGTGTGTTCCAAATATTTAAAGGTAGCGCGACCCCTACTGGCTGCCGCATGACCTGAACACCTGTTACCCCATGTTTTTGTCATGTGTGTGTCTTCTTGAATGGGTGTTCTTAAATGTAATTTCATTGTGCAAACGATGACAATAAAGGCTTTCATCACCAACATCATATACTGTATGCTTGGTCAGGTAGCCGTCTGCATCCAGCTTCGGACGTGTCGGGTACCCACCTCACATC
>NW_013953045.1:6536-8040 GCF_001266775.1 Austrofundulus limnaeus
GAGGACAACAGAGCTGCTTCATGGAAGAACAACCTCAGATTAGACTGTTAGCCTTTGCGCTAGCGCTGACACTATATTGCGTTATACGTATCAGTTCGGTGCTAGCGCGACAAACTAACGATCTAAACTGAGGTCCAGCATCCACATTTTCAATTGCAGACTGAGTCATTTTTGTGTTCCCCTCTCTGTCATGTGGATGGAGGACTGCAGTGACGAGAGGAGAATGTGTAGCGTTGAGTTAATATGGTGATAGCGTCGGTGCTAACACTAAAGCTAACAGGCTAAACCAGGGGTGGGCAATCATGGTCCTGGAGGGCTGCAGTCCTACATGTTTTACATTTTTCCCTGCTCCAACAACACACCTGATTCAGTCACTGAACTACATCTTCCAAGTTCTGCAGTATGGAGGACCGAAACTGACATAATTAGAAATAAAAGCAGAAATAGATAAATGAACCTTTAAATGAATAAAGACATTTAAAATGCACCAAATAAATTAAAAAGGTGAACTTCATCTCATGTTTTATAATTTAATTGACCTTCATATTTATTTTTCCAGCTTAGTTCCAATAAATTATATATTTTACATAGTTTTTCCTTTTACTTGTACACGAATTTGTGTCTCTTGAATGCTTAATTTGAATTATTTTTATAATTTTGTCCAACAAGTCTTTTTATTTCTATGTGTTGCATGCTTGTGCTGCCACAGTTTAACTTAAAGTTTAGTTTAAAATAAATGCCCAGGTAATGTTTTCATCCTTGACTTTGTTTTAAACTGAAGTTTAAACTTTTATCTAAACTGAGGCAGCACAAGAATGCAACACAGACATAAAAAGACTTGTTGGAAAAAAAACAAAAGTAATTAAGCGTAAACATTTAAGGGGGACCTATTATGCAAATTTCACTTTTTAAAGGTTTTTTTACTCAACTTTGGGTATGTACTTCTTAAAAAAAGCAGTCCTAGGACCTAAAAAATGCACCCAGGGGCATATTAACTGTAAGTAAATGTATTTTTAATGTATATTAACGACAAGCTTTATACTTCCGTCATTTTGTGATGTCACGAGCCGTACGACAACCCACCAGAACCTGCGTTCAGCCCCTTACCTAGCAACCCCCAGGTGAGACTCCACCTCCTCAGTATAAAAAGCCGTCACGGTTGTTGTTGTGTAATGTGCACTTCATTTCACAACAAGCCTCCAATAGGGTAATGGGTAGAGTGTTGGACCAGAGAGCAGGGGAGACCAGGGTTTGAGACCGGCACGGACACTATTTAATTATTTTTTTTATTTTCATTCGTTATGAACACATTTTCTTATGTACCTCTATTGTTTAGCTTATTAAAGCCTTGTTAAAGCCTATTTGTTCGAGTTTCTGAGGTATTTTGACCACTGCTGCTCCCTGCTCTGGTAACAGCATGCAGAGTGAGCGCAGAGCAGAGGAGGGAGAGAAAAGAGGCTGCAACCGACTCTGCCTCTGGGTCTCATATGGTTTATGGTTGTAC
>NW_013953045.1:9918-14750 GCF_001266775.1 Austrofundulus limnaeus
TTCAAGTTAAATGTATTTATATTCTGGTTTTATTATTATTAATATGATTTGTTGCTCAAAAAAGAGTAAGTTTGTTTTTCTGCTATTTATTATTTTTTATTTATTTTTTATCTTTCTGTGTGTTTTATTTTGTTAATTGAAGATTTATTGACAATATACTGATTTAAACTATTATTTGATTAGTATTGTTGAATTTAATGTTATTTTTTGGAAAAGGGGGTTGATACGTATAAGTTTTTTCTTCTGCTTCCTTTCCTTTTATTTTATTTTATCTTAATTCAGTATGTGTTTTTTTCTCTTGTTTTTCTCTCATTTTGTTTTATGTTCTGAATGTATTTTGTTTTTTTTAATGAAATGAAATGAATAAACTCATTCAATCAATCAATGATGCATCAGTCTTAAATAGCACTTTTTAGGACACTTAAAGACACTTTACATTATTCATTTACACACTGATGATGGTAAAACAGAATGCCCTGGGACAGTTAAATTGTTAAGAATATTCAGCAAAAGCATGTTGTTTACGTTATTTATATACATATCTATTAATTTCACTTCCTCTGTACAAATGTATAAATTAAAAGCCAAACATGCCTTGCAAAAAGGCACATCATCTGCAGAGACTGTGCTGAAGGGATGGAAATGTACATCTAATGATGCCTTTCTGACAGTTTTACTGAAGTCTGTTCAGCGTTCATGAGATTTTTTGCTAAAAGAAACAGGTTCGACAACATAAGTAAGACGTTGCACAACGTGTGTTACTTAAAGTATGTGTTGCGAATGCACATACAACCGCACAAAATCTTACTTCAGTAATTATAAAACTGACTGAGTCAGTTTTGTGGAGGTTTTTATTAATGCCTTTGTAATCAAAGTAACGTAACCCTTTTAATTACCAAAACCAGATCATTTACAGGATTACACCACAAAGTAAATGTGAAGGCACACTATAACATTTTAGACAACTTGTGAAAATGTTGTTAGGACTATTGTACTCATATTGGTTATATATTTGATTTAATTGTTAGCATTATAGAATGTATACGTCTGAAAGAGGCGTCCCATAGATTTGTTTTAAATTCCACCTTCAGTTTAGTAAACTTTAGAGTTGAAAATCTTTTCATAAGTTGGCAAAAGTTGTCTAAACTGTTATAAAATGACGCTTTTAATTTTCACAACCTTATATGTTCATTTAGTCGCCTGGGGCCTCGTGTATAAACGGTGCGCACGCACAAAAAAGTTGCATACGCCAGGTTCTACGCCCACGTTGGGATGTATGAAAACCAACGTTGAGTGAAAGTGTGCGTATATTTACGCACACTTTTCACCTGCCGTGAGAATGTGCGGCAGCCACGCAAAGTTTTTCAGTCGACAGTTTTAACTCACAGAGTCACAAATCTGAGCTGAATCCACAGAAATATGACTCTGTTGTGTTTTCTGGATGTAAGGAGCGACTGAACACGGTGTTAGATTTTAGTTTGAGTTTTTATTGTTTAAACTCGAACGATCATGAAACTGAACCCYRRGACTGAAAATCATTTAACCTCAGACAAGAAAATAGATCAGTTTAAAAATGATAAAAAGAACATCAGTCCAGTCTGTTAACTGTTTTTATATTTTTGTCACATAGTTGAAAACCTTTTGGGTACCGGGACGGAAAAACCCGACACATTACGTGCGACATAAAAAATAAAATAAAAAATAAAAAAGGCTGAAGAGAGGGAGCAAAATCGGATGCAAATGGTGKCTCACTGTACGGTAAGAATAATTATTTTTCTGTGTGTAACCTTCTGGCTGATCCTAAGCTGAGTTGTGGCCGTAGTGCAGCAGCTGCGCTTTGGGTAGATTCTCGTGCCAGGCGCGCACCCTCGCCAGCTGGGAAGGTGTTCATTTGTGTCAACCCCTTTGGACATTTACCTGTCTAACGAGCCTCAAAAATCTATATTTTTTACTAAAAATCCGTAGGCTACCACTCGTACCCGCTCGTGGGGGTCTGTCCGTGGAAATGACAGTGCCTGCTGTAACGCAGGAGGAAAGGAGAGAGGAAAAAGTGGATAACTCCATGTTGCTTTTTTTAACGTCTGTTCAACACCGTGTTCAACTAAATAGACAACAACTAACCAGACTTCAATATCACATTCGGGACATGTCTGTAAATTTCAGGAAAATCTCTCCCGTGCAAATGCGCCACATAAAACAATGACACTCCACTACTTATTTAGACAGTTTTCTCACTCATTCTCCATTTAATGTATAATTATCCTGCATCTAAAAATCATTTCGGATCCCACAGAGAGGACAATCTGAGGAGAATCTCACACACTGGACACATTTACTTCTATTTTACAGATTTAAATGGAGGCGTGTCAGGGGAGGAGTCTCAGTTCCACCTTCATTAGGATGTATAAAGGAAAGCTGCACAGGAACCTGCGTGCGCACATTTTTATACATCTGAATATTTTGGTGCGGCGCACTTTTCTAAATTTGTCCGTACGTCAACTTTTAGTGTGAAAGCTGCGCAATCCTTTATGCATGAGGCCCCTGAGCTCCAAATTACCATCCAGATGTGAAAAAATGAGGACACCCAATTAAATAGATCTTTTCTTCAGAAATGTTTACATATTGTTTCTGTTATCTCTGGAAAAGAAAGTCATTTACAGTATTCACAAATAAGCAACAACTCAGTTTGTTTTACTGATTAAACCAAAGAAAATACATATTTTGAGGGAAAAGGGGATTCTAACAGCACTTTCAGTGCTGTTTGTTTTCTCGAGCCCAGTAGCTGCTGACCTGCATTGGTGTTCACATCTCCTGCAAGAACAACAACTACAGGTGCTCACTTTCTGCTGAAGAGCTCCTGACCATCTGTCTCAGGTTAGTGAGCATCATTCAGGAGACCGTCCCATCAGAAAATGTGCCACTTTGTCACAAAGCAGAGTCTCTGATTGGTAGATGCACCACATCGAGCTACAAAGTTCAGATTTTTTAACTCAGGCGTCTGCCACTTTGGGCACACTGTACTCGTGTCAAACACTTGAAACGTGCAGCGCTAGGTGTGCAAGACGCACTGTAACACTTAATCATGTTCAGTCTTAACGCAGCATAACAGAGCACTTCGCTCTCAGACTGCAGGTTTACTTGTGGTTCCTTGAGTTTCTAAAAGTAGAATGAGCTTTCAGTTATCAAGTTTCTTCAACTTCCAGTTCCTGTCCATGAGGCTAACTCTCTGTCTGCTTTTAAGGCTGGACTAAAGACTTTCCTTTTTTATAAATCCTATAGTTAGGGTTGGTTTCCTGAGTTATTCCTCAGTTCTGCTGCTATATGTTTAGACTGCTGGAGGACTAACTGAATAATACATTTCTTCACTCTGTTGCGGTCTTTAGTCTCTCTTCTCATCAGGTTTGTTGTCATTATTTCTATCAATAATATGTTTTCTTTGTCTCTCTTCCAGAGGAAAATACATCTGGACCAGTCCTTCTGTGTCTCTTTCCTGTCCCCCCCAAACCCAGCTGGTCGAGGCAGATGGCCGCCTGTCCTGGGCCTGGTTCTTCCTGTTAAAGGGAGTTTTTCCTCTCCACTGTTGCCAATATGTTGCTCAGGATGGGAGACAGTAGCTGCGTTTCCATTGACCATGAAAATGCACAAATTAGAATTTAGAAAATAAATTTGTTCAATGGAAACATGGCAATTTCGGAAAAAAAAGTATGTTTTTTGACTAAATGTTTTTGTGCTAGGATGAGGTGGTTTTTCGGCCGTATCGAAATTGGTGTTTTTCGCAAAGCTGCAATGGAAACACTTTTTTCACATCACAGGAGTCACGTGATCAACAACCGGCTGTTTCTACTGGTGAAAAAGACGATGATGAAGAAGATAACAGGAAGTAAGTAGTAGTAATATCACAGAAGTAGTAAAAGAAAGTAGTAAACTCACTGAATACAATTTCCCAAAAACACAGCATACGTAGCCGCTCCCAAGTAGGGACTTGTCTCTGGAAAGCCTCGATAAAAGACGCCGACGTCTCCTCTGATGATGAGCGCTAGTGTCGCGGTAGCAATATGCTATGTGTTTACATCCATTGCTACCATGTTTGTAATGACTTATCGCGAGAACAAATGTATTCACGCGTGACTTTAAAAGCGTTTCTTATTTAATGGAAACACTGCAGTTGCGAAACTGTTTTTCGACATTAACAAAAACATCGACAAAGTTTTGCGCACATTTGCAATGGAAACGCAGCTTGTGATGAGGTGATTCAACACAATCTGCTGGCCTCCTTAGATTGTATTTTTGTGTACAGTGCCCTGAGACGATGTATATCTTGGTGCTACATAAATACACTGAATTGAACTGAACTGAATTAAACTTGTTTGGACACCCAGGTCTGGATGTGTTAGTTGTTTTATGTGTAGCTCTATTGATCTCACCAGTGTTCAGGTCTCAATTCAGCCATCACCAAACTTAATGTTTGTGGTTTAAACAGAACAAACCTCCTTCAAAATGCTGAGTAATGATGTTCTAATAACGTGCACCAGATGAGACACAGCTGTGTGTGATTTGAGCCATTTCAAGTTTGAGTAAATGTTGGGGTATCCTTAATTCCTCCCAAAACCTGTATTTTTTTATTTCATTTTACATTCAGTTTTTAGTTACGTGACTTTCAATTTTTACAGCGGGTAAAATAAGTGTTGAACACGTAAACATTTTTCTCAGTAAATATATTACTAGAGGTGCTAATGACATGAAATGTTCACCAGATGTTGGTAACAACCCAAGTGATCCATACATACAAAGAAATCAAACCATAAATGTCCAGAAATGAAGTTATTTGTAAT
>NW_013953045.1:17345-18720 GCF_001266775.1 Austrofundulus limnaeus
TTGTAAATTAACATTAAAAACTTAAAGCTGTAAAAAATAGTTTTTAAAACTATTTATTGGCAAAATTTAGTCTAATAATTGAAAACATGGATGAAATAAGAAATATGAAACAAATGAAAATTAATACATACAAAGCAGAACACAGCTAAATGTATCAAAAGTTCGTCTATGTAATATTAGAATTTTCTGAGACAATGAATTTTGGTTCTTTTTTTTTTCCTGTAAGAGGTTTTTATTGAATAGAATTTTTGAACAAAAAAATCGCAATATATCGCCTTGTTTACAGTATCGCAATTTATCGGGATATATCGTATCGTGACCCCTCTGTCATGATATGTATCGTATCACCAAATTCTTGCCAATACACAGCCCTACTGGTATGTGGGGCAGGAAACGTTACCTTATATGGTGTTTTTTGGCGTGGTAATTATGTAAAGCACCTCTCCTCGTACACGAGCACCTGATACGCATTCATCAGTATACGCTCCTCTTTTACACACTTTTCCTGAAGATAGAAGAGTTTGTTGAATCTGACGTGACATGTTCGTACGAACCCTTCGTACGAACAAAAGTAAGAGAAATTTAGGAGAAGAATACGAAAGGTTCTTGCATGAGGCCCAATGAATCCAGAGTGCTGAATAACTTTGCTGAAGAAGCTAAAAGTGAATTGTTAAAAGGAAAACAACAACATAGGCTGAAATAAGCAGAACACAAGCTAAAAAGTGCTCAGAGTATGTGTTGAGGTTCAGGCTCAGCTAAAACTGCACCATGTGTGGCAGCCAGCATGAAACAAGTAGACTCCAAAATGTAATCAGCTGTAGAGTTCTTCTATCCAATGACTGCTTTCTGAACATTTCACTGAATATTGTTCAGTGGTTAACGAGATATTTTGGTAATAGAGGAAACCCAAAGCCACCTTCGCCTGATGGTGGAAAGCAACAGAAAACTACACCGTTATTGTCCAATTTTATTTTCTGATTCCTAGTTTGAATCAGAGGAGTTTTGTGTCCCTTTAACCCCCAGCTGTTGCAGATATTTCCTGGTTCCTGCACTGATCCACTGTCAGCAGCTTTGCTTCAACATCAGAGCGAAAATGTCCACCTAACCAAGTTTTAAAACCTTATATCAGCCAAAAACTCTTTTTGATCTTGTTTTCAGACTGATTTACTAAACAAGAACYGATTGTGTAAGAATAATCATCTTGTTTTCAGAATGTGTAAGATTATTTGTCTTGTTAGTCTGAAAATTTGACTCAAATTAAGTCAAAATTTCTGCCAGTGGAGTAAGAACATTTTACTTGGTAAGATTCTTGAAATTAAAAAAAATTGAGTCAAATTAAGTATTTCAAGGATCTTACCAAGTAAAATTTTCTTAC
>NW_013953045.1:18730-27234 GCF_001266775.1 Austrofundulus limnaeus
GTAAGAAAATTTTACTTGGTAAGATCCTTGAAATACTTAATTTGACTCAATTTTTTTTAATTTCAAGAATCTTACCAAGTAAAATTTTCTTACTCCACTGGCAGAAATTTTGACTTAATTTGAGTCAAATTTTCAGGCTAACAAGACAAATAATCTTACACATTCTGAAAACAAGATGATTATTCTTACACAATCAGTTCTTGTTTAGTAAATCAGTCTGAAAACAAGATCAAAAAGACTTTTTTGGCTGATATAAGGTTTTAAAACTTGGTTAGGTGGACATTTTTTTGCAGTGAAAGTTCAGAAAGTTATAGTCAAACGGCTTAAAGCTTTATCAAACAGAGCAGCAGTTTATTTACAGAGCAAACAGACACCCCCGGCCTGTAGTTTACCTCAGTGAGCAGACCACCGGCATGTGCTTCCTGTTACAGTCACATTAATTATTCAAAAAAATAAATAACTAAAATAAAATATTGAAGACAAGTGAAACCATTACAAAAAACTTGATGTAAAAACTACTTCCGATGTCACAATAAAAAATGAAAAGCTTTCCACAGTGCTGAGTAAGAGCAGCGAGGGACGATGGACCAATCGGCCCACAAAACAAGGAAGTGAGGACGGCGAGTAAAAACGGCCCGGCGCCACACAGAGCAGAACAGAAACAGGAAGAGTCCATTCTGTGCAACATGTCTGCTCGTGTGGAATATGATATCAATGCATGGAAGAAAAAAACAAAAAAACAAAAACAAACAAGGGAAACAGCTCAGGTCACGTTGGACTTTTTCCAAGGAACAACGTTTTTTGGAGAAAAAAATTCAAGCAGCAGCTAAAAATGTAAAGCAAATCTGAAATATCTTGATTGTTTTCTATTACTGACATTAAATGATTAAAAGTCTCACATTCCTTGAAGGAATGAACGTTAAATTTTAACTTATCTTATGGTGCAAAGTTGCTGAGTTGTAACCGTAGACAAAACGTTAAAAGAAAAGCAAGATTAGGCACGGTATCATGCAACGCCTCAGCTACTATGTCAAATATTAATGAGTTATAGCCATTTTATGCATGCATTAATTACCTGTTGAGAGTCATTAAAATCTGTCCAGTGGGTCAAGATATTTTCAATGTCAATTTATTTATACTGCACATAAAAACAACAAAAGTTGACCAAAGTGCTTCACAATTCAGCCAAATGAATAAAACAGAGGAACACATAAATGTAGACAATAAAATCAATTTAAAATACAGAAAAACATCAAAAACATTATCTTTAAAAGAACCTCAAACTCTACTAGAATGAAAGGCCAGGGAGTAAAAGTGATTTTTAAGTAGAGATTTAAAAGTCTCAACAGCATCTGCACACCGAACGCTAAGAGGTAAGAAATATAAGATATATTTTAATAACAGACACACACACCAACAATGACATTATTGCCCATTTTTAATGGCAGCAGGCAATAATAATTAGAAAAGTAATGCTAGTAGTTCAGTAAACACTTCTCACACAAACCAACTTTAAACAGTTTAAAAGTTTTTGCCAAGTAATTAAGAATATTATATGTTAATAACTAGGTATTCTCTCCAAATCAAACAAAGGAAAAGCTCCAAATAAAATTAGTTGTTTTTTTTTTTGCTTTAATATTGTTATTTTGTCATCTTTATTTTATCATGTGTACACTATTGGTTGTAAAAAGTACATCTTTCTACATTTTTCAACAATTTAAACAAGAAAAGATCAATAATTCAGAAATATACAGTATTCAGTATTAGATTACCCAACAATTTAATAAAACTATGAAGCAGCAGCTGCAGTGCAGGAACTCCAGCTGCTCTCAAATTAAATCAACATTATTACGTTCAGAGATTGTACGTGCCGAGCTCGAGACAAAAGGAGTTGCATCAGCAGAACGCTTTGAGGAAACGGTCGTGTTTCCAAAATAAACCACACTTTTTTTTTGTTTTGCCTTTTTTTCACGGCAACATGGCAAATGTAATTCCAGAGTAAAACCTAAAACAACCGACATCCTCAATCTAAAACACCACCTTGGAGAAGAGACACTAAACCGCAGCCGTTTATCATTGAACATCTGCTGGGCAGAGGGAGGACAGGAATTCACCCTCCCCGTCTGTTCAGGTTCAATACAAGCTGTAATATCCTGTGTGTTTACGGCCTTACAGGCAGAAACCAAACCCACGACACGCAGACAAAACTCAGGTTTTACCTGCTCCTCAAACAACAGAAGGAAACCAACAGGAGCTGGGACTGAAAACTAGCTTCTGTATTTTAGAAAGATGGTTTATTTATAGTTTCTTCACTGTTGAAGTCACAAGTTGATTAAGAGATATGTACATCTACACAAAGATCAGCTGTAGTGAGTACCTCACAGAGCTGTTGGACACTAGTTGGTGACTCAAAAATGCAAGAATATAGGTACATTTTCAGCTGTAGTCTCAAAGAAAATGTTTGAGTAGTAATGCATTCGTTCAAAGTTTAAAGTGTAAACTTTCCAGGAGAAATCCAACAGTGGATGTGTAGATGAGATTTTTGGGGTCTTTGGAGAGAGCCAGATCTTGATGAGTCGTTTGTTTCAAGAAGCCGGTTGGCCACGTGGTACAGCTGACAGAGTTTTACTGCTGTGCCCACACATGCAACCCCGGTCTCCATCCCTTCCTGAGCCAAGATTCACCAATCACAACTGCTGCACTCCTAACGTCATCTTTTGTCTCAGTGGAATAATAGGATTGTTTGTGTCTGCTGAGCGAAACACAGAATGGCTTGAAACTGTCTACTCGGTTCCCATTGTTTGAGAGCCGTTTAAATGAGTATAGTGGCAGACCTAACACCCACAGATGCCACATTTATGATTTACACTACTGCAACCATGTTACAAATGAAGAAACTCAGATTTGCACCAGTTCTTAATTATTATATATACAGTGGGATGTGAAGGTTTGGCCAGCTTTGTTAATTTTCTTGATTTACTTTATAAACCATTGGCTGTTTGGATAAAAAAAAAACAGTAAAATATATCATATAGGGGACAAACACAGTGATATTTGAGAAGTGAAAAGAAGTTGATAAGATTTGCAGAAAGTGTGCAATAACTGGTTAAACAAAATTAGGCAGGTGCATAAATTTGGGCACTGTTGCCGTTTTATTGATTTCAAAACCTTTAGAACAAATTATTGGAACATAAATTTGGTTTGGTAAGTTCAGAGACCCTTGACCTCCATACACAGGTGACTCCAGTTATGAGAAAGGGTATTTAAGGGGGCAATGGTAAGTTATTCTCCTCTTTGCATCTTCTCTGAAGAGTGGCAGCATGGGAGTCTGAAAACACGTTTCAAATGAGCTGAAAACAAAGATTGTTCAGCGTCATGGTTTAGGGGAAGGATACAGAAAGATATCTGAGAGATTTCATCTTTCAGTCTTCACTGTGAGAAACGTTGTGAGAAAATGGAGGACCACAGGCACARTTAAAGTCAAGGCTGGAAGTGGCAGACCAAGACTAATCTGGAATAAACAGAAGTGAAGGATGTTGAGAAGAGTCAGAGTCAACCCACAGACCAGCACCAAASACCTACAACATCATCTTGCTGCTGATGGAGTCACTGTGCATCGTTCAACTATTCAGCACACTTTACACAAGGAGATGCAGTATGGGAGAGTGATGCAGAGGAAGCCTTTTCTCCGCCCACATCACAAACAGAGCTGCTTGAGGTTTGCTAAAGCACATTTGGACAAGCCAGCTTCATGTTGGAATAAGGTGCTGTGGACTGATGAAACTAAAATAGAGTTATTTGGGCAGAACAAGGGTCGTTCTGCATGGAGGAAAAAGAACACAGCACTCCAAGAAAAACACCTGCTACCTACAGTAACATGTGGAGGTGGTTCCATCATGCTGTGGGGCTGTGGGACCACAGGGACTGGAAATCTTGTTAAAGTTGAGGGACGCATGGATTCCAACCAGTATCAGCAGATTCTGGAGACCAATGTCCAGGAATCAGTGACAAAGCTGAAGCTGCTGAAGCCGGGGCTGCATCTTCCAACAAGACAACCACCCTAAACACTGCTCAGAATCTACTGAGGCCTTCATGCAGAGGAACAAGTAGAACGTTCTGGAATGGTCATCTCAGTCCCCAGACCTGAATATTATTGAAAATCTGTGGTGTCACTTAAAGAGAGCTGTCCATGCTCAGAAACCATCAAACCTGAATGAACTAGAGATGTTTTGTAAAGAAGAATGATCTAAAATACCTTCAGACACAATCCAGACTCTCATTAGAAGCTGTAAGAAGAGTTTAGAGGCTGTTATTTCTGTGAAAGGAGGAGCTACTAAATATTGAGGTAAGGTTTTTTTTTTTTTTTTTTGGTGCCCAAATTTATGCACCTTCCTAATGATGTTTAACCAGTTATTGCACACTTTCTGTAAATCATATAAACTTCATTTCACTTCTCAAATATCACTGTGTTTGTTCCCTATATGATATACTTAACTGATTTTTTTATCCAAAGAAACAATGATTTATAAAGGTAAATCAGGAAAATTAACAAGGCTGCCCAAACTTTCGCACCCCACTGTACATCAGTATGGTTGTTCCTGGGCTGTGTCCAAAACGACAGGCCGGGTCCTCCGGAGGACCCAGACTCCCCGGTCTCGGCGGGCCGGGTCCTTGGTAGACCGGGAAGACCGGAAAAAAAGAGGCTGTGAATTTGGACGGTCTAGCCTCCCCTCCTTACCCTGGTGTACGTCATGTCACCTAGCAACTGTGACGACACTAAACAAGCAAACTTAAATCAAAATTAGAAAAATATCAATACATTAGCATTATTAATATCACAAAACTATAAAATTAACTTAAAGGTAACATTAGAAGAACTAATTGACCCGCTGTAGGTTCATGTTTATTTCACGTTTTTTATGACGAAAAATAATATTTAAAAACATGTCCATACAAATGATAAAAGTATTAGAATTACAACCGCTAAATTTTTTTTAATTTTTATATCACCATATTTTTATTTAAAATGTATTCTTTTCTCTCGCTTCGCCCGCCATTACTAGCTTAAAAAAATCTCCGGTCGGGCCGCAATGCATTATGGGATATGCTGGGCCGGGAAGGATCCATCGGACCTGTCCTTCGTCGTTCAAGATGCCACCTTCTCGACCACAGACGGAAAATTTGTCACATGAATTTCATGAACGTGTTCAAAATTCAAGCGACAAGACAGCAGGGGAATTAAGCTTCTGGACAGATGTTTTTGAGACTCCAAAAAGTTGCTCACCAACTAGTCCTCAGTCTATTGAAATACTACCCATAAACTGTCACTAACCCTACAAAACACCCCAGTCATTGATTTGTGACAGTATTTGTTTTTATTCTGTTTTCCTTCATTAGATAGTCAGCTCTCCCCTTTCTCTCACCGTACCCAGTTTATACAGAGTATTTTTTTTTCACATTTCGGTTTCTGAATGTTATTTCTGTGACAAGTCTGCAAAAAAGGCAAATAGTTTACAAAAATAAACATCTAGGTCATCTCGGTATTATAAGTTTCCTTCTTTATTGTTGGAATAAAAGACTATTAATAGAGTAGACTTGGAAGTGGAACCCAGAGGTTGAAGCTAGAACAGGACTAGATCATCTGTTAGATCCAGCACCAGTTTTAAGTCCTGCCCTTCCACGTAAACAAAACAAGACATTACCTTATTGAGAAATAAAACACACGACAGATAATTTCATTCAGGTTGATTCATAGTTCTCACCTCACTCCTGTATGTTTCAATGTAATTTATTTCCCCCATCACTTTTAGTTATTTCATGCTTAAAATAAAGCTCACATAACATCAGGAGTGTGTTTGGGAAAGTAGGTGGGTCTTAAGAGTTCCATAATTGGTTCCAAAAAATTGGCCATGGTACCCTTCATAAAACAGTTCCTGCTGGCTTCAATTCCCAACAACCAGATGGGGACAAATGGACTACTGGTATGAATATTAATGGTTGGGATTCTGGTTCATCTTTAATTAAAATAGAAATTGTTACAGAGTCAGGAACACATATTTATTTCTCTTTGGCCATAAAATGAAGTATTCATTCATAACTTGTTTTCTGATTTGTTCACATAATAACGTGTAGATAAAATATTTATGCTAATGATTTTACACATATTTTAAAACATATACTTTAAATTTCTTTCAGGCTGAATAGAAAACAGCCCCAAAGATCCCGTTCCCATTATTTGTAACCAGGGGTACACATAAGGGCTTTTAGGTTGTCCGAGACTACCCATTTTTGTTTTGGACAACCTGACCCCGCCTTGTGGTTGTCCGGTGGACAAGCAACTGAAATCATAGATCAAAGTTTGCCACCGCAATGACAGATTTCCATCATCTGTAAAAATTAAAGGACCACAGTGAAGTCTTTACCCAATCAGAGCAGAGTAGGGCGGGTCTTACTGTCTGATTGAGGGCGGGTACAAGATGTGACAGACGGCAGGTGAAAGCTCTCAGTTTCCCAGACTATTTACCAAAGAGGACTACATATTTTATATATTGTATTCTGGAAGCACTTTGCAAGCATTTCCACCAGTGTTTACTAGAGTTTTGGCAATATTGTCAAAAAAATTAATCACAATTAATTGTGGTATTTAGCCAATAGCGATTAATTTGACGATTAATCCCCTGGAGTCCCTGGTGTAAAATAAATGATCACATTTATTTATGGATCAAATCTAAATTCACTAAGAGTCACTTGTGTGTGTCCATTCACTTTGCACTGGAAGAATATTTTACCAAAAATAAAGAGATCCTTACTAAAATAATATCCTTATAACATTGTTATATGAGGTGTAGGTGAACTCCTACACTGGACAATTTAGTGGGAAAGATTTGCTCGTCATAAATTACAGACTTCAGGCTATGCATCAAATTTTAAATAGTGTTGATAAATAAATTACAGACCTTTTCTTAGTGTTAGTCTGCTCGATGCTCCTCTCCGCTTCAAGTCAGTCTGCCTGGTGGCATTAATTATATTAATCATCAAGTGCCAAAAAAATATCGATTAATGTTTTTCTGATGATTAATTACACACGATACGGTTATGCCCAACCCTAGTGTTTACATGCACAACAAAACTGCTTGTGCTTTCTGTTGACTCACTGTCATTTTTCAAAGTGGAGGCACAGAAGCTGCTTCACAATCACATTTTCTTGACATTTTTAGCCATTTTTATTGTAAAAGTTGCAGACAACCAACAATTCTGGCCAACAACCAGATTTTGTCAAGAGGTTGTCTGCTGAAGACAACCTGATGAATTTCATTAAGTTTACCTCTGGTAACCATCAGAGGGTCAATGGCCCTCAGGAAGCTTTAATTAAATATTTTCTACTAGAAATCAAGACAAGGATTTAGTGTTTCAGCTGACATGCCATCCTCTCTCAGGTGAAGGTTTGAGTGAAACCAGAGGAAAGAAGAATGTTTGCAAGTTTCTGCCAAGAAACCTAAACTCTTTTCAAAAATCAGTTTGTCACATCGTGCTTTCAAAGTTTTCTTCTCTTTTCAATAATAGGATAACTTTTATATTTTTGCTTCATACAAAAAGGATGTAAAGCACCAAGTTTATTCTATGGAAATTCTTGTCTCCCAACAGTGGAAATGACTTTGAAACTTCCTGAAACTTTTTTTAATTGCAGGGATTTTTTTTCTACTGAGCCCGAGAGGGGACATGTTTTTTTTTCTTTTTGCGTTCCCACGCAAAAGTATTGCGTTCCCTCGCAAAAGTAGTTTATCACTGTTGTGCCTGCCGGTTTATTAACAAACTCACATGTTCACCATTAGCGAGTTAGCCTACTGCTTTAATTCAGCTTCAGAATGAATAAATCACACACAGTGCAGCCACGCAACATCAACGTCAATTTAACGAACTTGTGGCGACACATCCTGTTTTGGTAACCGGATATTTCAAAATAAAAGTCTGATTTAATTCAGTTCATATAAAAATCAAACTTTTGCGAGGGAACGCAAAAGAATATTGCGAGGTAACACAAAAGTATTGCGTGGGAACGTAAAAGAAAAAAAATCCCCCCATGTCCCCTAACCGCGGGCTCCATATTTTTCTGCCACCTGTTTGTGAAAGTTTATTTAAAAACTATCCAGTATTTTATGTGATATTTTCATGACAGACAGCACTAACTCCAGTGGCAAAGTGTGAAATAACATCTTGTGCAATCTGTAATGCTCAGAATGTGTCTCAGCCTGGTGTGCACTTTAAAGAGTAACTTACCCCAAAATTAACATTTTTCAGCTGTTAAACTGTCTAGAATGTGTCTAAAATGTTATATAGTACTGTTTCTGTGCTAATTTTGATGTTTTTGTGCGTATTTGTTCAAATCTGTAATATTTGGTCTAAAAACGTGTTTTTACTGCTCATATGGGTAGAGCAGTGGTACTGCAGGCTAATTTGCGTATTGGTTAACGGCTCTCCACGGTGACGTGTCTTCTCCACAGTTT
>NW_013953045.1:27835-28857 GCF_001266775.1 Austrofundulus limnaeus
AAGATACACTTTAATGTTAATTTGAACCCTTTTTATGCTTTTGGACTCTCAGTCTCGCTCATGGTTTTTACATATTAGCACTTTATTGTTCAAAGCCACAAAGACTACTTATAGATAACTGTACTGAACGATGGTCACATCAAGTAAAATGATATATTTGATTAGTTGCAGATGTTTCACAGGTTAATATTTTAATTGGCACCCACGGGACACATAAAAATAATATACGACTAATCGGATAATCCAAAAATGTTTGATTAGCTGACTACAAAATCTTTTGAAAAAGTTTTTTAACAGGCACAACAACTCCATCCTCCATGCTCTATGATTGATGTCATGACTGATACAATAACTTGATAATATTAAAACATCTCTTTAAAAAAACAGGTTTTAAACAAAATAAAACTCCACCGCTGCTGCTAAATCAGCCAACCAATCAGGGAAGATTAAAGTGTGTCTAAAAGTGACAACAGTGATGGTGACATTAGATTATGTACAATATGAGAACTGATGCGGTTTTTGAACATTAAAGCAAGTAAACTTGTTTCAGTTTCCGATCAGATAAGATTATCAACAAGTCAGGGAGCGATATGAACTCCTACACAGAGCAGGATGACATCATCGTCATACTGAGTTAACTTATTAAACAAACTGCAGAGGGCTGGGCTTTGTACACTAACACCAATCATACTGTAAATCATGACGACAACTGAAAGGTGAGAAATTACAGAACAATGAGGTTTATCACAACTTGAAACTCATTTTACTCAGTTCGAGTCAAGGAAAAATTCAGAAATAAAAGCAAAAACAAACACAATTTTTACTTTATGACAGCTCGTTTGTTGTCAGAAACAGTTCCAACTGATCCTGCTGCAGACAGGAAAACATTTCACCCAGAAGAAAAATCAAACTGGTAACTTCTGCCTTTGTGTGACTGTAAGAACAACCAGAGGAAACACTTTTATCTTGTTCTAATCTGACGTTTCTGTCTGACTCTGACTGATGTGTAAACACATTAGACC
>NW_013953045.1:31567-32845 GCF_001266775.1 Austrofundulus limnaeus
ATAATAAATAGTTCAAATTCTTTTTATAATCATTCTCTCAAATCCATTAGAATTACCTTTAAAGAAATTGAAGACCACATAATAATAAGAATTAGGGAAAAAACATGCCTGCATAGTTCAGTTTAACTAGTTTTTATGAAATTCGGTAAAACCTATACAGTATTTTTCTTGTTTACATGGTTATGGTCTTTTCATATGTCATGATGTGCAAAAATAATAATAAATAATACAATTCACAATATATTTTTTTAGTTTTATAATGTCAACTCCACTGGCCATAAAGGTTCCCAAAGAGGCCTCGAAAAGGCCCACAAACCACCAGTTGATAACCACAGTTGTAGCTTGTTTTGTGGCTCTGGACACATTTTATTAGTGAGACAAGTAGCAGAAATGGCTCTTTTGATTGTAAAGGTTGCAGACCCCTGCTATAGACCAATATCAATGGATAATTTGTTCAATAAAATGTTGATAATTTCACTGCAATCCAGATCTGCATGATATTTGCAGAGGTCGTAGGCAGAAGAAAGGCTTTAGCTGCTCGACCTCACTCACTCTGGTAAGCTACAACCTATTGAATAACATGCAGTTTTATGATTTACCACCGTGCCTCATAACTGCTTAAAAATTAAAAAAAAAGAACTAGACATGGGTTTTTACAATGTAAAAACAAGTGTGCATTGCCATGTAGCATGTCATTGCAGCATGGCTTTGCCTGCAGCATTGGACTTGCAGAATGAAATGGGACCAAGTTCAAATATGTTTTCTGTACCAGCTTGTACCTGTCACATCAGCAGGTGTTTGTAATTAAGGTAATTGTGTAACAATATGAAGTTTGAAGAGATTTTTTGTTAAAKTTGCATTAGCTGGGTTTTGAACCCTGATCTCCCACATGAAAGTCCATGACATAGACCATTAGAATGTTGGAGCTGTGGCAGGGTGTGGTGCCAGGGGTTGGTTTCTATACGTGCAGAAAGAGGCCACATTGCCAATTCAATTATTGACACTAAACTGCATTATATTATAACAATAGAGCAATATTAAGACAATGATATAGTAAAACATCAAAATACAATCATAATAGTATTGTAAACAATGAGCTATTGAGATTAAATATTAAAAAACTATGGTGCAGTACGAAGTTGATTACAGCTGGGGGGCAGTAAGGGACCATTACCAGGCCCCATTGACTGCCATTATATGAATTTGGAATAAAGTTTAAACAGTAATATTTCAAAAACTACAAGTTGTACAGGTACCAAAAGGCATAGCAATCATTTG
>NW_013953045.1:33337-35878 GCF_001266775.1 Austrofundulus limnaeus
GGGGCAGTATTGGACCAATACAAGGCTTTTTTGACTGCCATTATAATTTATTAAACATTAATATTTCAAAAACTATAAGTTTTACAGGCACCAAAAGGCATAGCCATCATTTGGCACAGTAGCTTTACAGATATAAATTACAATGGCAGCTCTAGGACAAAGTCTGCAGGAGGAGAAGCATGGCAAAGTGGAGATGACTTGGATGGGAAACGAATCACAATAGTGTGCATTGGCAATGCACACTGATGATGTGAAGTGAAAGAAGAAAATAAGTGCAACAGCTTGAAAGGAAATTGTGGATAAAAGAGGAAAGTTAACAGTTTGGCAGTATTAATCAGACATTTTTTTCTTGGTTCTTATTCCAACTAGGTAAAACAAAGAGCGATAATTACCAATATCGATTAATATGAAACACTTGTATTGTGACACAGTTTTTAGCCATATCGCCCAACTGTCGTATAAATCCTAAATCTGTGGTGTTCCTTCCTGCTTTCTATATTAAAATGGAATGAAAATGCTCCAATCTGATCCCACAGTCTTACTTTTATGCCTGCTTAGTGCCGAAGATCTGTAGTTAAATCAAACGGGAAATGGGCAGAACCCCACTAGTGTGTGTGTGTGTGTGTGTGTGTGTGTGTGTGTGTGTGTGTGTGTGTGTGTGTGTGCCTGGCATGTTAAACACACAGCTGATGATTGCCATCACTGGATGCTCCTGTGGCTCAGAGTGAGGCACAAAGGGCAGATTGAGGGATCACAAGTCTTCCTGCTCTCCTCCTCGTCTCGTTTAGGTAATTATAACTTCTCCTCCAGAGGAAGAACAGCAGCGCTGTACTTTAAAAAAAATCATCTTCACCAAGGTGTATGCTTCAGTTCAAATCCAATAGGTCAGTTCTGTGAGCCGGTCAGCCTTTGAATAAAGATCATTTCCAGGTAATTTACTGATTAACTAACAGAATTACAAACAGGGGCTTATCTAGAATTTTGTGAAAGGGTGGTTTTTTCAGGGGGGCACATAAAAATAAAGAAAACTATTCTGTGTCTAAACGTGGTACCTAAGGAACATACTCACAGTTTTTTTAAACTATATGTGACCCATCACAACGAAACGAGGATTAAGTCCAAAAGTTGTACATGGAGAAATAGGCAAATAGTGTTTTGACTAATATGTTAACAAAAATTGCATTTTGTCAAAATATAATGAATAAATGCCTTTTTAATGTATCATTTGAATGAACTGTCTGAATATTAATCATAAAACAAAATTATGAAGCAGGTTTTTGAGCAGTAGCAACAAAAAAAAACAAATGTTGAGGAAAAACGCCTTAAAACTTTGAGATTTTCCCTGTGAGTTAACAAAGTTTTGTTTCTTTTTAGCTGGGAAATCTCAATATTCAAATATAACTAGAGGTTTCCTCTTTATAAGGACATCAAAAATTCCTCATTAAAATGACATAAAATTAGGATTCAGACCAAATATATAAATATTATTGTAACCAACAAGACAAATTAAGTCATATATATGGATTTGATGATGATATCAGGATGATCCAGGTATCAAAATGTAGCTTTTAAAGCCAAGAATCTGAAAATGTAATGAGGTCATTTTGACCAGATTTGACTTAATACTCATTTCCATATGATGGGTCACATTTGCATTTCTCAAATTTTCTCTCTCTCTTGCACACACACTCGTTTCTGCATAATTGCGTGGATTTTGCATTGAATTCTATTAATTTCTACAGCCTAAACTAAATCTTATAGGTGCATACCTAACCTTAACCTAAACTTGACTAGTTCCTTAGTTCTAAACCAGGGGTGCCCAAACATTTTCCCCGAGGGGGCCAAAATGAAAATCTATCCATTGCTGCGGGCCAAATGCAGTTATATTATACATGAAATACAAATACTTTTTAAAGTAAAGTCCTTTATTTTTAAGGATTAAGCTATGCAATGGTTCTCTTTTGTTTTAGTCTGTGCACTTGGTTAAAGTCTGCCATACGCTCAAGTAGCAAAGGCTCATGGGACGTTTTATAAATTGATTAAATATGAGTTTTTGTGGCCTTATAAAGTGTGCAAATCTACACGTGTGGTTAAATCCGATCTAAATATTTCTTGTTGTCATTTCATGTTTCTTGTTTAATCCTAATAAATCAAAGATAAAGTCAGCACCATGACTGAAAACTACCGCAGCAAAAAAAAAAAACTACAGCCCTTTTATATAGTCATTTGACCAATGGAAACACTGTGTTTCTACCTATAGGATAACAGGTTACAACCTTGTTACTTTGGCAACTGTTGGTGGGCCAAATCAAATGGCTTGGCGGGCCAAATTTGGCCCACGGGCCCCACTTTGGGCTCGTCTGTTCTCACCCTAACCCCTGACTCACAAATGTTTTTTTTTTAATTTTGTGGACCAGGCAAATGTCCATGACAAAATGTCCTCAAAAAGCATAGTATAATGTTAAAATATGACCACACACTGTTACAAAGACACACACACACACACACACACACACACACACACACACACACACACACACA
>NW_013953045.1:38568-40425 GCF_001266775.1 Austrofundulus limnaeus
GTCTGATGGCACCTTTTAAATTTCGTTGTTCTTGTGACAATGACAATAAAGATTTATCTCTATCTCTAAAAAGCCTGTGTTTTTAGGGTTATTAACAAAGTTTTTGTACTCAGACCAGTAATATTTGGGGTCACAAGTTTTTGCCATGGATATTTTGTGGGTCAGAAGACAAAAAGTTTGGGAACCACTGCTCTAAAACACCTTCGATTTCTTTGTGGTTTCGGGATGTTATGTCATTTCTTAAATTGGAAAAGATAGGTTTTACAAAAAAGGCAACTATGGAAAATTTGATCAAATATGGGGCTGTTTTCTGAACTGTTGTAAGTCATTATAGAACTTCCCATCTGATTAATAGTTCACCGCCCCCATTATTTTGTTTTATATTATTTTTTCTCTTTTTAGTTTTAATTTTTTTATGTGTACATGTATGTATTTATTTGAAAACTTGTGGTTTAATGTCTGTATAAAACAAAAAGAAAATATGGGAATAACTTATGATTTTAACTGTTCACTAAATCTTGTATTTCCCCAATAAACAAATTTAAAAAAAATACCAGGATACCAAATTATGATCACTAAGGTGAAGATTATGGCACAATGACTCCAACAAGGCCACAGAACTGGACTCCCACCACCTGCTACATCGTGAAAGAACATGACCTACAAACTTTAAATGGTTGTGCAAAAGTGACGACTCGATGAAGCTTTGTTGTTCCTAAAAGTGGACTGGGATTGCCTTAAGGTTTGCAGAAATATTAACAGAAAAAAGAGGAAGTGTTAAGTAAATAATTTATAAAACACAAAAAGAAACCAGACAGAGGTCCATATTAATGTAAACAATTTATTGGAACAATGTACAGATTGAAGCAATGGTACTCAGTCACACCCACTATGTCATCTTACAAATATTACAAAAATTACTACATTACAATATAGTCTTTGCATGATCCAAAATATTTGGTGGCCCCAAAAGTATTTTTTTATTCAGCAGCATATTAAAAAAATTAAACCACGTCTATCAAAATGATAGTTTTCCTTTTTCTTTTTTTTTAGCAAAAGAGATGAAGGCAGATTTACTAATCAAGGCTAATTAAATTACAGACAACAGGAGCTCATTCTGAAACATTCTGCTTTAAAAATACAAATTTTCCATAAAGCTTTGTAGAAAGTCAAAGTTGTACTTGCAAACATATTTATGGCATGTTCTGAACTCGCAAACTTGGTTGTTTTTTTATGGTTGAGTTTGTTACAGTAAACTGGATCTCTATTGCAAAACAAACAATCTAATTATTTGCTCTCATGTTAGCATAATGTATGTGTACGTTCCCACTTCTGAACTGTTTTTACCTCCTGCTTTGCTGTTTTAACCACAATCTGACATCTTATAGTGTCATTTCTCTCCTAAAGGGGGAGACGTTTTAGTATTCTTTCAATTGTTGAGGGGGATGCATAAAGGCAAGCACAATGACGAAATGATAAAAAAAAATAAATAAATAAAATTCAACACTGGAACAAAAACAACCTGAGGTTAACACATATTCAAGTGGTCAAACACAACTAGAAACCACCGAGCAGCGATCGAATCAGAAAGACGGCACAGTAATAACGGACATTAGTTTGTGGAGTTTTTAGACCTAAAAAGTCTTTGAATGAAACAAAAACAGGACTGCTGTGATTACTCGACAAACAGCTGGAATGCGCCGGACAAAGAAACAAAAAGTCATGTCAAAACACAAAACGATGGCCTCTGTATTCCATGATGCTTCACATCCTGTGTTTCACTTCCTTAAAGGCATCCCAGGTTAGTTGTAACATTAGACTTTAATTCATAAACATTTATTTTAACTGTAAAATAAA
>NW_013953045.1:40970-45608 GCF_001266775.1 Austrofundulus limnaeus
ATTGTCCAAGATTAACCTTCAGGGTGGATATAGCTCGCTAGCAGCCTCGCACCGAGGACCTATCCACGTCATCATTTACCCAGAATGCTTTGAAAATAAAATGACCCCGTCCGTGTAATATATTTTTAAACTTTTAGTTTAAAAATTGTAAAAACTAAACATCCTACAGTATTTTTACAGTCTTTATTTTACAGTTAAAATATATTTTTATTAAATAAAGTCTAATGTTCCAACTAATCGTGGATCCCTTTAAAATGTTAATTGACCGAATCGGGATTGTACGTTGTGAGTTCAGCTAAACTTAAAACTGATTTTACTGCAACCAATTGCATAAAGACGTTTATTACATTAAATTAATAATAATAATAATAATAAATAATAAAAATAGCAGCAAAAATGTTTTAAATTATGGTTGTACTGGGGTTTGGCTACATTATTTGTTCATGCAAATTTCAGGTGCATGTTGTGCACTTAAAACAATTAAATACTGCAGCTTTTACTCTGACCAGCAGAGAAAAGAAAAGAAAAAGAAACAAAAATTGGTGTAAAATCATAAAAAAAAATAAAACAAACAAACAAAAACAGTTTTTTTTTCTCTCTAACTCATCATGGAATACATTCAGGCTGTAAGTTAAACATTTAGACACTTAAATATAAAAAAAAACAGCACAAAACAGACAACAACATTCTTGTACTTTTACAGTATTTTCACATTGATGGGGGGGAACGTTCAGGAAGAGCACACTCCAGCAAAGTTTATGCTAAATTTGACATGTCCCAGTGTACACACAAGTTTGAATTGAAGCTCCCTCCCCTCCCACAGCCCTCGTCCCACTAAATGCTGGGATGTGAGGGGGCCACCAACATGCAAGAGATGAAACCCACCCGAAACGTTACACAGTCTTAAGATCATGCTTTTAGCACAGGAAACCAAACAACCAGGAACAAAAACTGCAACACGCTGAAAGAAAATGAACATTTCGAACACTGACTTGACTGGTTCAACAGCAAGGAGTCACAAAAACAAAGAATCACAGACAGGTTTGGTGTCATTGTGGCGTTAAGTCTCCATGAACACATAAACGACCTGCACACAGTTGGCTATCCTGCACTTTCTCCTTCATTCCTCCTTAAGAAGGCTATAAGCAACATAAAAAAAATGAATTTAAGCATCTAAATCTTTGATATGCTTGCCGATGAATGTCCGTGTTACATTCACACCACAAAACAAAGACTCACTCCATCGTTACGTCACAGATTCAACAAACTCGGTGTGGAAACCCTGTCATGCTACATTACAGAAGGCTGCTGTAATTCTCTGGCAAAGGAAACAAAAAAGTACTGTAAATCTATTTTACACTTATCGAATGGCAATGACAGCTGTCAACACTCATCACTAACGTTCAACAGCTTCCCACATTAATAAAAGCATGCTACTTTACTTTCTTTCCTTTTTTTTTTAACCAGAAAAGCTGCTCTTAATTTGTGCTTTTTCTGGGGACATCATTAACATCTGCCCTGCTTTAGTTTGAAAACTAAAAGAATTAGAAACTTTCACAGGCGATCACTTGTTCTGGATGATATGCAGCTGGTTGGCTCTAATGTAAAACACGAGCTTCTAATCCTTAACTTTAAACTAGAATACATCCTGATGAGAGGTCAGCTTTACTCCTAAAGCTCTTCTTGATGAGTCCTATTAATGTATTCCTGCCCTGATTTACCTTTTCTCCTAATCTAACAAAAAATAAATAAATCTTTTACAAAGTTCTGTAAGACTTCTTGATTTTTGCTAACATTTCTCTTCAATAGTCCAGAAAGTAAGATATCTGTGAAAGAACTGAGAAGGAAAAAGGTGATAAACTCTATCTGTGATTGAGATGAGATTGGATGAATGTTCCTCCCGTGATAAGGTTGAACTGCCACTCTCTTTCCCCATCGGCTTGTGCAGAAGGGCACTGAGAACTGCAGCTACCACCTCCCTCCCTCCCTCCCTCCCTCCCCGTCCACCAGGTCGGGGAGGGGTCTGCACCCTTTCCCCCCCAAGTTAAGGGTGACGTTCCCTGGGATGGTTCCCTGTAATGTCTCCCACAGTGAAGGACCTGTGCAGAGGAGGAAAGCCCATTTTAGGATGCAGTTCACTTTAGTTGAATCCATTGTTTCTTATTAAAAGCTGAACTGAGCGAGTTCTGTAAAACACTGACCCCATGATGAGGCACGATGCTGGGGGGGGGAGTGCTACACCCCATAAAAGGTGGCCAGTCGTTCCTTCAGCGGCAATGGGAACTGATCTGAGAAGCGCCTCCAGTTCTCTTCTCCCACCTGGTTCTTGAACCCGTGAAGGATCTGGAAATAAACACCAACAGTTCACGCCAGCATCTAATGACATCTCAGCAGACTGTGACTGTTGGAGACTAGTTGGCGAAGTAAAACTCTGAAAGAAAAGGTGATTTTTTTTTTCTTTTTTGCAGTCTAGCTGGATTCTGTTCGTGGTCACGTGTTGCAAAGTCAGTTTTTGAAAGCCTCACCCAATTTTTGTGTGCACAGCTTGTGAAACTGGATTCTAGGCTGTGGCTGTTATTTAGTTTCCCAGCTCCAGCCACACCACAGCCTCCTGGGCCTGCTTTGTACCCACCTTTAGCAGCTGTAGCTGGACTGATGACGACACTGCTGTCAACAGCAGAGCTGAGGGAGGAAAGCTCCCGTGACGCTTAAAGGAAGCTTGTTCCAGCTGTTGCTCAGCTGTTCAGCTGAGCAACTACAGAGCCTGAGCCTTCACGCTAGCACCAATGCTATATTGCCTTATATGTATTAGCTCGGTGCTAGTGTGACAAACAAGCTAAACTGAGGTCCTCCATCCATATTTTCAGTTGCAGCTGAGTCATTTTTGTGTTCCCCTCTCTGTCATGTGGATGGAGGACCTCAGTGATGAGAGGAGAATGTGTAGCTCTGAGCTAATACATATATATGGTGATAGAGTCGGGGCTAATGCTAAAGCTAACAGGCTAATCTGAGGTTGTTCTTCCATGAAGCAGCTCTGTTGTCCTCCATCCATATTTTCAGTTCCAGGCTGAGTCATTTCTACCTTCTCCTCTCTGTCAACGCTCTCTGGTTTCATTTAAAAGAGTCGATCATCAGATATTGTCCAAGATTAACCTTCAGGGTGGATATAGCTCGCTAGCAGCCTCGCACCGAGGACCTATCCACGTCATCATTTACCTAGAATGCTTTGCATGTAAATAAAATGGCCCCATCCGTGTAATATAATATATTTTTAAACTTTTAGTTTAAAAATGATAAAAACTGAACATCCTACAGTATTTTTACAGTCTTTATTTTACAGTTAAAATATTTTTATCAAATAAAGTCTAATGTTACAACTAATCGGGGATCCCTTTAAGTGTTGTTCGCCAAATGCTATCCAACAGTCGCAGTCCAACGAGAACCTGGATTGAAGGAGGATTTTAAAACACATGGAAGGATTATTATTAGTGACAAGTGTAAGCCCAATTTATTTTTACAAGGCACTGTGAACGGTGAAACACAGAGGTGCACTGAGAAGAGGGTGCAGGAAATGCCAGACTGTGCAATAAAGTCAGTGATAAATGTGGAAGTCAGCCCAAAACAATTCATTCTGTGGAGGACGGACTCAAAGCAACAGTTGAAACTGCACCGCTGGGATGTTTTTTTGCAGTCATATTTCAGAATAAAATCTGCACATTTTTGTGTGGATGCATATGCTGCATATTGTGATCTGCTACCCAAACAGAATGATAAACCGTGACAGCATGTCACGGGATCAGTGTCATTTTGGTGAATGGCTATGCGCATGCTGCCACCCTGCGGACGCAGTGTAAATCCCAGCGGGTTCTAGTGTTATCAGTCCATTAAATGGACGTTTTTAGCGGTTATCAGTCCCATAGAATGGCTTCAGACTGTCCAGACAGTGCCCCCTAGTGGGTTAATATATCAATGACATTGAATGTGTAAATAACCTAGACATATTTTAATAAATTTTTTGTCCAGGGGTGGGGTGGGGGTTTCTCGCCCTTTTCTTACTACCCGTGCCTGGTCTCGATCCTTGCTCTCCCGCTCTCTGGTCCAGCGCTCTACCCATAGCCCTACAATAACAGTCTACTTTATTGAAGCCCATGTCATTTTCTCTAAAATTAACCTTAGTGGCTTTATGCCTCTTACTAACCAGCCGGTTCTGACGTTATCAGTCCATTCTATGGGACGGAGAACCCACTAGGAGCCACAGTCGGGACATCCTGAAGCCATTCTATGGGACTGATAACTACTAATAACATCCATTTAATGGATGATAACATCCGAAGTGGGAGCGTAAATCCTCACATTGGGCCTCATGCAAGAACCGTTCGTACGCACAGGTTTGTTCTTAAGTTGTGCGTACGAGTGATTTAGGAGAATTTGTGACATTCACCAATGTTTTCATATTCTAAGATTTTTTTCAGATACGAACAAAATTCAGGAGTGGTCCAGACCTGTCGTATATTTTACCAGCAGTCAGTCTGCTGTTATCTATGGAGAGCCATTTCATTCAGGATACAATAAATAATGAAATAATGGAAGAAATAATGTAATTAATAAAGTATTAATATTTCATCAAATACATAAATG
>NW_013953045.1:46388-57920 GCF_001266775.1 Austrofundulus limnaeus
AGTTTGTTGAATCTGACGTGACATGTTCGTACGAACCCTTTGTACGAACAAAAGTAAGAGAAATTTAGGAGAAGAATACAAACATGTTCTTGCATGAGGCCCAATGATCATAATGGGTGTGTTTTTACTGCAGAGCGGACGCAGTGTAAATTGGGGTTAAGAGCTGCTTTTCCAGCCTTTAATGGTTGTTGGGAGGACCAGTTGTGAGCCACAAAGTTTTCAGCATTGTTCTGTAGTTTTTACCTTGTAGAACATGTCTCTGAGGTCATCTTTTGGATTGACCCAGGAGGCCACTGCATCACAGAAGAATATAAAGTCCTGTTCCAAAGAAGAGACGTGAGGCACGAGTTCAACTTCAGCACTTATGGACATCCTCATGACCACCTCACCTGCACCACGCCTCCTGGATTCACACTGATCATAGTGCAAATCCCTCTGAAAGCTGAGTCTTTTTCCTCATTGTCTCTTATGTTGCGCAGTGAGGTGCACCTGGCAACAGGGATGTCAAATTCAACACCACACTTAGCAACACGAGCATCCAGAAACATTCTCACGACTCTGTATAAATGCACCTACAACTGAGGATAGCTAAAGCAAATCAAACGCTATATCAAGGAAATTAACATGTGTTTTCTTATCGGTTCCAGCCTTTCTTAGCTGCGTCTATCATGACCTGCAGATACTACAACACATCAAGCATGCACACAAAACAGATCAGAATAATACTGTTTACAACTAAAACAGCTACGTTGATCTGGAAGAACTTTACTTTGGTCTATGAGCAGCATGTTCAGTATAGCACCTTGAATTTAGCATTACTTTTGAAAGAGTTGGAGGTCATTTTGGGACAGGGACATGCAGCTGGGTGACTATGAAAGGAGAAAGGGATTTGGGAATGCCCTCGGACATTAAAAGGCATCCTTTCTCCGCTGTTGAACCAGCAGACATGTGACAAATCTGATCCCATGCATCTTAGGAGTCGTTAGCAACAGTTAATGGCAAAAAAAATTAATGTAATCATAAATGAAGGTGCTACTGAGGCAAACAAAATAAATAAACAACAACAAATCACAGGTAGGACCTAAAAGAGGACAGGGTTAGTCACATGGTTGGCAATGATTACAAACTGATAAGAAAAAACTGAAAAAAGAGCTCTTTTCAGAAGGAAAGAGGGGAAAATAGGAGGAGGTGACAGACGAGAAGAAGAAGACAGCAGAGAGGAGATGAATTAAATAAAAGATTGAATAATACACACCAGGGTCTTATAAACTGCTGTAGCATGGGTGCCACCTCTTGAGGACAAACGTAACCGAGACGACCAATTGTTATTGCTAAAGGTAACGCAATCACGGTTACACACCACCAAACGCCAACGAAGACATGAGCAATGAGGAGGGGGAGGAGAAAAATAAAGAAAAAACAAACAACTCAGAGACAGAAATCAACAGAATCTGTGTATGATAATAAACAGAAGATTTCACTAGCGTTGATTGTTACTGCCCCTTCAGTCGGGGGGGAGGAATGTAAAATATGGCAGTCTAAAATAAAACACAAACAGAACGTTTAAGGGAGAACACATTGACAACAACAAGACATTCATAGAAAAGGCAAACAAAGGCTTCTGCTTTCAGAAATATTCTGAATCAAAACTGATGTGAATTTCTCAGCTGCGTGACTCAAAACAGGATAAAACAGCTGCAGCTAACTGAGATTTCTCCCTTAAACTCACAAATGTTAATTTTTCATAAAAAACAGAAATGCTTTTTCTTGTTGTTTTCTTTCTTTTTTTGTTGTTGTTGTTGTTGTAAAGAAATGACAGTTTACTCCAAGCCAACTACATGGAGGGAGACTAGTATCCAGCACAGCAGGTTCTTTATGAGGCAGAGAGGAGGGAGAACCTAAGTTTAAAAGACACAAAAACTATGCAACATTCTCATTAACAAACAGGCATTTATGAACAGTCCAATGACACATGCAGAAAGCAGATGGTATGCTCGTAAGAGTAAAGTTCAGTGCAGGATCAGCTGATCAGACAAACCAAGGAGTGCCACTACGCACTCCAAGAATCCACAGCCAGCTTTCACACAGCCGCTAAATGTAGCTGAGAAAAAGGTTTTCATATTTGATTTGCACGTGGCTGAAAAGTCTTTGCCCTCTAATGTAGTTCGTTGCAGCTTTCTGTGATGTTTCCAATACGCTGCAAAAAACTGTCCATCTAACCAGGTTTTATAAACTTATATACAGCTAAAACTAGATTTTTGATCTTGTTTTCAGACTGATTTACTAAACAAGAACTGATTGTGTAAGAATAATCATCTTGTTTTCAGAATGTGTAAGATTATTTGTCTTGTTAGTCTGAAAATTTGACTCAAATTAAGTCAAACATTTCTGCCAGTGGAGTAAGAACATTTTACTTGGTAAGATTCTTAAAATACTTGATTTGACTCAATTTTTTCTTATTTAAATAATCTTACACATTCTGAAAACAAGATTATTGCTCTTACACAAGTTCTTGTTTAGTAAATCAGTCTCACAACAAGATCAAAAAGACTTTTTGGCTGATATAAGGTTTTAAAACTTGGTTAGGTGGACATACGTGCTCTCAGTTCTTAGGCCCTGTTCAGACCGTGCACCAACGTTCATCTTGTGTGATCCGACTGCATGTGGACTGTTTTAAGAGGGGTTACCCCCGGTTTACACTGTGTCCGCTCTGCTCCTTTGCAAAGCCCAGGGGTGCTCTGAAGCACGCTCAGGAAATGCAAGACTGCACAATAAAGTCAGTGATGCTGAAACAGATGGAAACAGTTCATTCTATGGAAGATGAACTCAAACCAAAAGTTGAAACTGCATCACTGTCATTTTGAATCTTTTGATTTCAGAATAAAATCCATGTTTTGTTTGTATTATGTGTGTACGCACTGCCATAAATCATACGTTTTGACAGCATGTAAGTATAAATATACTCATTTAATTGTTAATATAGCTAGGATTCTGAGAAAATATAGTCCGTATTTGGTGAATTGTTTAGGCCAGAGATTCTTAACATATGGCGCCACCTTGAGGGCTTCAAAAGGACAACAGTTTTTGGGCCGCAGAGGGCCGTGGGACCACATTGATTTTGAATAAGGTGCAATACATTTTCTCACCACTAGTAGCAGTAGTGCACCACTCAGATGTTTAACAACTTTTTTAATAAGTAGAAGAAGAAACTTAGAAACCTGTCGACAATGGAAACCTATTTTAAATTAAAAGTAGAAGCAAAAATGAAAGTAACTTGTCAAAAAACGAGTAACCCTTGGCTGCAGACCGTGGCATGGGGCGGGGTCGGATAACAGGCGGGGTCGGTTGTCTGACCCCGCCCTCAACTCTAAAATTAAACAAACCCAGATGCTAAATACTAAAATTAACCACGCCCAATTTTTTAAGCCACCTATTAAACTTTCCTACAAGCCATGACCACACCCATTGGACGTCCGAGCCCGTCTAGTATCCTAATCCGCAGTCTGCAGCCGGGGGTACTTGCAAAAAACACCAAAGTTTGTCACTAATATGAAGAGCAGCTTCTGTTTTTACCATGCAATATTTTAAGAGTTCAAAACATTATCAAATACAGTTGTAGATACAACTATATTTTAATTTGCACTTTAAATTAATTTTTGTAGTTTATTTTTAAACATTTTGAATGTATTTTAAAGAAATTTTAAACTTGTCAAAAAGCTGTTGTTACTGTTTTTGTTTATCACTAATATGAAGAGCAGCTTCTGGTTCTACCATGTAGAAGTTTAAAAAGGCTCTATTTTCATTTTTACTTTATCAAATTTGTTTTTAGTTTTTTTATTTGAAACATTTACATTAAACATTTTTAATTCATTTATTTTATGCCCACAATTTTATTTTTTGAATTGTCTATTTTTGTTATTGTTTATGTTAATAAATATATATATTTGTGTTGATAAGCCTGAGTGGTCTATTTGTATTTGTTCAAATAATTGTTATGGGCAGGTTACAATATAAAAATGTTTGTTATAATCATGTCTTGTGATTAATTTACAGGAGTTTTACTTTTAAACTGTAAGTGTATTTAATGTAGTTATGATAGTTTAGTTATGATGTAAATACAATAAAAATTAAACCAAGATTTAAAATAAGTATCATTTTGATCCATACATTGGTAATGTCTGACTGGGCCTCGTGCCATTTTATGTTCAACAAATTGGGCCTCGAGGTCAAAAAGGCTAACCCCTGGTTTAGACGATATGGATGTTGTGCTCATTTAATCTACTGTTGGCGTGATGTGATCTTTGAAGATCGACTCTGAACTTGCTACAGCGTCTGGTAAAATTAGAAATGAGTCGAATTTTGCAGGATGGTCGTGCACACAGCTGCAGATGTAATGTAAATGCTCACATCAACTATAAAGAATTCGCAGAGTTCGTGCAGTAGCGAAGTGGAGTGGGCACAGTGTAAATCCGGGGTTACACCTGTCGGATAAATGCATTCACCCAAATGTCACACAGAGGGATGTTTTTAGAGACGTTACAAAACATTCTGAACCAAACTGTAATATTAGTTTGATATTAATGTAGTTTAGAGGCATCTGAGTCATATTTTTTTATGAAGTTATTTAGAACACAATTAATAAACTTGATTACTTCACTAATGTAATATGAGAGAAATTAATGTGCATAAAATGATTAGTGACTTCCCACAAGAATTGTTACCAGAAAACATTATAGTCACCCATCTAATGTTTCAGCAATTGAAATTACTAAAATTTCATGAGTTGGTTGATTATAAGATTTTGTTGATTATGTATAGGGCTCATAAAAATGTATTGCCTTTGMATATTCAATCTAATTTTGTTAAGAGGGAAAGTTGTTAGAATTTGAAAGGGTTTGAAATGTTTATAAACCTAAAATTCGAACAAACTTGAAGGATAGATGTACCTCGGTTCAAGGAATAAGATTGTGGGATAATTGAAACAACGATTATTAAAATGCTGACTCGATTAATTTATTTGGTAAAATGATAAATGTTAAATTGTTGAAAAAATATGAAGCTGATGTTTGAGGGGTTAATCAATTTTTTTAGGCTAATGAGTGTGTAAAATTATATACATGTGCATGTGTATATGTATTCGTATGCATACGGTATATGAATGTGTGTATGTGTACACGTATAAATGTGTATATATTTTTATTCTTTTTTGTTACATAGGAGCAGATAAGATTTTTTTCTTCATCTGCTTCCTTTCATTTTATGAGATTTGTGTTTCTTTTTTTGTTATATTGAATTTTTGTTTTTAATCAAAATGAATAAACTATTAAAACAAACAAAAAAAAAGCTCAGGGTCAGAGCCAAGACTGAAGATTTTAATCCCTCAATCTCCACAACAGAAACTGTGCAATGGAGCATAATCTGCTCTCTAAATCTTTACCGTGAAGATAAAATCAGTTTAAATAGGTAAATATGTCACAAACGACTGCTCAGACTGCTGTTCTGTTATTAGCACAGCATATCTTACTATGTACTGACCAATTCAGGTCCAATCAGCACCAAAATTAAACTACAGAGAAACTCTCCACACAGTGTTTTGGTAATAAAAATGTAATTAATATACAGTATACAAAAAAAAAGCTGAATATTCCCAAGGACGGCTGTTGAATTATTTTCAATCAATGACCACAAGACTTCTAGGAAACAAGTGCTGCTCTAGGTGAGACCAGGTCAGTTCAGCAGGAAGACCAGGGATCAAGGATCAGGACAGACTGTGTTCATCAAAGGGGTCCAGACGCTAAAGATGGTTTAAGTGAAAACATTTTTACCATTCACAGCTGCACTTAGTGCTGTCGGACTGCAATCTGATCGCTCAGGATGGAATTTAGCGACGGGTCTGAACAGGGCTTCGGATTCCAATACAACGTTTTTATTCAGTGTGTATCCTGCATCAAACATTGGCCATTCTTAACAACATTTAACATCTATTGGCAGATATGCATTCACATTTAAAGAACAGTAAATTAAAGCAACACATAAACTGACAGCAAACAAACAGGTACACATCTACAGAGTCCCTAAGTTGTCGGATTGTGGAAGGTCACACTTCACCCTTGCATGCATATTTTCATTAGATTGTCATTTTGACTCATCAAATTGTAATTTTCAAATCAATTGACAGAAACAAAAGCAGAGTGTAACCACTTGGACAAGGGAAAGATTTTTCTCTCTGTTTGGTGGTTTACTTCTAGATAAATGACTGAACTATATGAGGATCTGAAGTCTTGTGTCTCAGTCTGAGCCTTATGTTTCACTCTGTTATGTATCTTTTTTCTCTCCTGTCAGTCAGTTCAGTTAGTGGACTCAAAGACTGGGCTCTTACATGGTTTCCTTCATTTCAGGAATGTCAGGAATTTAGCACCAGAGCTTTGCCGTGGTTTTATTTTCTTTTATCTGAACTCAAAAGGCTTTGGCGCTAGGCTGCAAATCAATACCCGAAATATTTGGACGTACTTAAGTGAAACCAGCAAAACCTGTAAGGCTCATTCTTTGAGTGGGCTTGTTTGGACTGAGATTGAAAGGGCAGGACAGGCATCTCTCTGTGTGTGGTGGACTCAGTACTGGCTGGGTGGGACCTGAGTGAGTGAGCACCTCCCTGAGTGTGTGGCCACCTGGCTGGCTGGCTCAGCACTACCAGCGTGTGGTACCTGTGTTTTCCAGCAGAGTCTTTGGGGTATTGGGTCGGTTAATAATCTCCACCAGCTGGTGCAGCACCATGGCAATGTACGGCTGCATCTCGGGCCCTGAGCACCACAATGACAAATGGAAATTAGTTTAAGCTATTAAAAACATATGCCAGTATCTCACTGAGCTGCCACTGTTGGAGACGCAAAATTGTAAGAAAATATTTTGTTGCAGACTCACTGAATTTGCAACCAGTACAGTCGTATTTCACACAAACCATTTTTTAAACCAAAACCTAGTTTTGGGAGTACAACTTTCAGAACTGTTTTCTTGGCCATGGAATTATTTCGTTGGCCGCATCCGCCCACAGTGAGCCCACCCCAGCTCACTTTTACTCACCTTCACCTAAACATTAAAGGATGTAGCCTCAGATGTTTTCTGTCCAATGGAGCACTCCTGTGTCAGTATCAAAATACAACTCTAGCACTCTAGAATTACAAAACTAAACTGAAAAGAGTTTGAGTTAACCAAGTCAGCAACTACTTTAGGAGAGAAGTAACCTGGCCCTTGCCTTCCTACGCAGTTCCGCTCAATTCTAGTTTCCCTTCACTGCTCCGTCTGGGATTCCTCCCATAAGCCGTGTTTCCATCTAGGTTTTCGATGCGCATTTTAAAGTATCGCATCAGAAAAGGTGAATGAAAACGGCTTGATTCGAAAAAACTCCCTCTAATTCGCATCAAAGTTGATACGCTCGCTTGAAGTGGTTTTTGTTTTGTTTTTTTCGAAAAAGACAATGCACCAAAGGACAGATGGAAACACGTTTGCCAAATCAGTTCTGATGTAGCAAACATTTACCTCACATGGTTGGTCAGCTGTTCCCACTGTCTGTCCGAAACCGGTACCGGTACCAGAGTGAAAGCAGCCGCGATTGCAGCTGGAGCCTCCTCCCGCTGTCGGCGTCTTCTCAGTTAATCCCGTAACGTGAAAATAATTGCATTACTTCCTCTACGTCTCCAGACCGCATGTAAAATCGCCAAAACTAGTTGATGACAGAATAATTACAACTTTCCCGATTGTAGCAACACGTTCCTGATAACGTCTCTCCATTATCCTGAGATGTGACTTTTACTTCCTGTTTACCACACGCATGCGTCTGACATAACTGACTCTCTTCAAGCCAGTTGATGGAAACACGTCTGATTCACATTTATTCGTTTTTTCCTTTTTGCAAAATTTAAAAAATTCGCTCAAAATTCGCGTTAAAATTGGATGGAAACACAACCATAGACAAGGATTTCTTCGGGAGAATTTTCGTCCGGGCCAATCAGAGAACAGAACGTCAATTTTCTGTGCAGTGTCTGCTTGTAGTTTATTTTACCTGGGCCAATCAGCAAACAGAAGGAGGAGTTTTGAACATCGTTGATTTTCTGTGCAGTGTCTGCTAGTTAGTTTAGCATACGGCAGTGGGGGAAGTGAATGAAGCCAGTCCGTGTTGATAAGGCTTCCAAATTAAAATAAATTTGTCCGACAAAGCAGCAGCTCTCATTTACAGTCGTCTCATTCGGCTCGACACTTCTCTCAGTAGGGTTGTTTACAGCACACGTGATTTCCGGTTAGCTTCTTAGCTTAGCCTCCTTCACAGCGACATAAGTCGCAGCCAACTGATCCAATCCTATTAAACTTCAGCAGAGGCCACGCCTCCAACAAGAATCCCTTCTCTATAGTCGAGAGTCCCGACCCTCGTATCAAGCAAAGTGAAGGACAAGGGTCAGGCTAGGGGAGAATCCGTCACCCAGTCATTTGTAAAATGTTCAAAATTCAAACAACACACCATTAGCGTGAGGAAACTGAGACCTCCTGCAAACAAGTTGAGACATTTTGGAGATACAGTCTGATACAGGATTAATATGCAGCTGAGGAAACGGTTTTGCAGTCCATGCATATAAAAATAGGCTGTGATTTCTAAAAATGACCCCACAAAGCATGGCTACCCATCTTATTGCTGACTTGGTTGCAAACATCAAGAATTCAGTTGAACGGTAATTGAAGCTAAGCATGTTTTCTAGTATTTTTTTGTCACCACCGTATTTATTCGTGTATAATACGATCTCATGTATAATATGACCCCCCACTTTCTGAGCTTAAAAAGCATAAAAAAATTTAATCTTCAAACCACCTCCAATTTCATACAGACTTCAAGATTTTTCAGCCTTTGCAGTCTTTATTCATATCAGTAAAATGATCATTGGACTGTTCATTTTATTTTAACAACATATGTACTAAAAGGTATTTTGACAAGAAATATACACTCACCGGCCACTTTATTAGGTACACCTGTCCAACTGCTCGTTAACACTTAATTTCTAATCAGCCAATCACATGGCGGCAACTCAGTGCATTTAGGCATGTAGACATGGTCAAGACAATCTCCTGCAGTTCAAACCGAGCATCAGTATGGGGAAGAAAGGTGATTTGAGTGCCTTTGAACGTGGCATGGTTGTTGGTGCCAGAAGGGCTGGTCTGAGTATTTCAGAAACTGCTGATCTACTGGGATTTTCACGCACAACCATCTCTAGGGTTTACAGAGAATGGTCCGAAAAAGAAAAAACATCCAGTGAGCGGCAGTCCTGTGGGCGGAAATGCCTTGTTGATGCCAGAGGTCAGAGGAGAATGGGCAGACTGGTTCGAGCTGATAGAAAGGCAACAGTGACTCAAATAACCACCCGTTACAACCRAGGTAGGCAGAAGAGCATCTCTGAACACACAGTACGTCGAACTTTGAGGCAGATGGGCTTCAGCAGCAGAAGACCACACCGGGTGCCACTCCTTTCAGCTAAGAACAGGAAACTGAGGCTACATTTTGCACAAGCTCATCGAAATTGGACAAGAGAAGATTGGAAAAACGTTGCCTGGTCTGATGAGTCTCGATTTCTGCTGCGACATTCGGATGGTAGGGTCAGAATTTGGCGTCAACAACATGAAAGCATGGATCCATCCTGCCTTGTATCAACGGTTCAKGCTGGTGGTGGTGGTGTCATGGTGTGGGGAATCTTTTCTTGGCAATCTTTGGGCCCCTTGGTACCAATTGAGCATTGTTGCAACGCCACAGCCTACCTGAGTATTGTTGCTGACCATGTCCATCCCTTTATGACCACAATGTACCCAACATCTGATGGATGCTTTCAGCAGGATAATGCGCCATGTCATAAAGCTGGAATCATCTCAGACTGGTTTCTTGAACATGACAATGAGTTCACTGTACTCAAATGGCCTCCACAGTCACCAGATCTCAATCCAATAGAGCATCTTTGGGATGTGGTGGAATGGGAGATTCGCATCATGGATGTGCAGCCGACAAATCTGCGGCAACTGTGTGATGCCATCATGTCAATATGGACCAAAATCTCTGAGGAATGCTTCCAGCACCTTGTTGAATCTATGCCACGAAGAATTGAGGCAGTTCTGAAGGCAAAAGGGGGTCCAACCCATTACTAGCGTGGTGTACCTACTAAAGTGGCCGGTGAGTGTATATCAGCTGTAGAAGCATCATATGAATTCTGGCATTTTACACATAGTCCACCAGGAGGCGCCAAGACAAAAGTCAGAGACTTCACATGAGATTTGGACCATCTTGTGGGGGAAAAGCAGATTACTTCCTACTCGCGAGCGCCCCCTCTGGTGAGGAAATGTTTTTTTCAGGGATACAAACTTTTTCAGAACACCGGCAGACAGCAGCCATTACAGACGAACATGTGTTTGTTGTTGTTCGAGAAGCGGCTCGGTCACACATAATGTCATTAGTTCGTTATCATTACTAAGCTGCAGGACTACTTTTCCCCACTTTTTTTCACATCATGTCACCTGCCTGGATCTGTTATCATCTCGCTCTGAAGCACGGAGGAGTGTCAGGGGTAAGGTTGTTTCAACTGCTTTTTACGAGGCGGACTCATTTCCGGACTCAATAAATTTGTGAATGAAGCCGATATTTCAGTTAAAATACATAAGTAAAAATATTTATCAGAGCATAGTACTACCCCCCAACTTTATGGATGATTTTATGGATTTAATTTTATGTATTGTACTTGAATAAATACGGTAATTTCCAACTGCACCAGCTCAGTGAAATACTGACTATAGCATCTTTTGTAAATTGAGGATGTGTTGCTAAAACATCTTGGGGCAAAACAAGCACTCACCCATTTGTATAGAGATCTCTCCAATTGCCCACGTTGCGTTGTTGCACACAGATATTAACTCTGGGTTTAGATTAGTACCCAGTATGGGCATAAAATCAGCTGAAAAAAGGAAAAGTCAACATCTTATCTCAGCGACTGACAGAAAACGTCCTCACAAGCAGTGTTTCAGAGACACAGAACGTACCGATGCACGGCTTCACATGCTGGAAACACGCCTTGGTCAGATCCCCGAGCAGAGCAAAAGAACTCTGTCGCACTTCTGGCATTTTGTCCTGAGCAGCAGGAGGAAACAACCTGTGAGCCATCTCTGTTTATCAAGTTATCTGACTGACCACTCGCACAGATCTTCACCTGCATGCACTGGTACAGAAGAGTGAGGATGTTGCTGCGAGCAACCAGCTGCTCGATGGTGCCTCCCAAACCCTCGGCCAGTCCACTCAGAAGATCCAAAGCCACGATCATAAAGTCTTTGTCTGGGGCCTCATACTGGTCTGGCTGGGACTGATGGAGCTTAAAGAAAGATGGAAGCACAGTTCAAAAGACAATCCAAATTACAGTTCAATATGAACAATTATGGAATAAGACAATGGCTGTGTCCAAAACGGCAGGACGGGTCCTCCGAAGGTCGAATTTGTCGGCCGCATACGTCACAGCG
>NW_013953045.1:59435-62658 GCF_001266775.1 Austrofundulus limnaeus
ACTAAACAGCCTACAGTATTTTTACAGTCTTTATTTTACAGTTAAAATATATGTTTATCAAATAAAGTCTAATGTTACAACTAATCATGGATCTCTAATAAAGTAAGTGTAGAAACGTCTTAAGGGTTTGACTTCCACACACACCATAGCCTGAGCCAGGGTCTTCTGGACCAGGTTGACACATCGCTGGTACACAGGCTCACAGTAGGGCAGGAAGCCACTCTGCAGGGCTGTGGCTACAGAGGACAGACACTGGAGGAGGAGACAGTTGGCTGTGATAAAACTGAAACTAATGATATGATGCACAGATGGTTCTGAAGCCTGAATTTGTGCAGAGAAAACTCACTTCTAACAGTGGGAAGAGATCTTTGTCCTCATCTTTGAGCTGGTTCCATTTCTGTATCAGTGGTGGCATCAACATCTGGATGTACTCCTATTAATATAACAGATAAATTGCCTGGTTAATACAGAAATTAACATTTGTCCTCTATTATCTAACAAAAACATCCAAGAAATGTTCTTTATGTTGACCTTTAGGCTGTGCTGTTTAGATTTATAACAACTGAATGTAAACTAATTACTACTAACAACACTGGTAAAATGAGGAAGCAGAGAAAAAAGTTCATGTGACAGAGGTGTGGAGTGTAGCTGCACACGTGCTCTGGTGCTTACAGGTTTATTGAGGTGGTGTCCCACTGAATCTGCAAGCGTCCCGATGGCGTCATAAAGAATGAGCAGATTTTTGTGCTGATACTTGCTGAAAGCAAACACCAGCGTGTCCAGGATGAAGGCCAAGTACGGCACCAGCTCCGTGCACGCTTCTTCCTCCAGAGTGGCAAAGGCACTGAAGGGGCAACAAGTAAACAAAGAAAGGGCAAAACATATTTATAATTAAAGCCAAAAAGAGAAACCTCATTTTCTGTAAAAGTGCTAAAGGACTTTAAATTGTTTAAGAAGCTGAAACTGAAAAGGTTAATTTATAACAGCTCGATTAAAGATTATCTTGATGTAGCCACAGCTCTGCAAAGTGACTTTCTGCCCTACGGTGTAAGATTAACAGCAGCTAAAACTAGCAAAACTGTGGCTGAAGAAGCTGAAACTGAATAGTTATTTTAAAACAATCAGAGAAGATAAAACTAGACTAGTAACGGCAGTAACTACAAAGGGGCTTGCCTCGTAGTACAGGATTAGTTTCAATGTATTCTTGGGATTTCCCTTGGCTACCACCAAACCAAATTACAGCTCAACAGGGGTAAAAATGGCAGAGTTATGGTTGATTTTTCCTTTTCAGCAAAAATGTTTTGGGCAGCCATGTTCGGATGATTTTTATTTTATAGATACAATATGTGATGGGGATCGTTCCTAGCTCTGACTAGGGCTGGGCGGTATGAGCTCAAATTTATATCGAGGTATAAATTCAATCCCTTCACGGTAACGGTATATATCGCGGTTGAAAATGATCATAAAAAGCAAAGATAATGTAATTTTTAGAGCATTTATTTTGCAGAAAACTGTCATAATCAAACACAGCATTTCTGCAGTAGTGCAAATGAACATAACAGAAGTACAAAATAATGTTTTATATATGTTGCAAAATGGTTTCAACAACATACAAAAACATTTCTCAAATTTTCAACAATATCAAAATAAAGTGGATGTTTTAACCAGTACTTCAAGTAAAATTGGTCATTTAGACATAAAAACAATTCTAAGCTGGCATAAGTTGTCTAAAATGTTATAGTGACTGGACCTTAAGGTGCACATAGTCCTGTCATAAAACTATTTCAGATAACTGGAATATAAGTGTGGTGAAGCCAAATAAATGTAATATCTGCCTGCCATAAATGAGCTTCTGCCTGCTGAACTTGCTGCTGCGCTCTCATCTTCATCATCAGAGCAGCAGCTGACATTAGCCAGATGGATTTATGACTGAACGAACGTCCACATCCTTTTTTTATCCTCTCTGTGGGTAACAAAACATAAAAAACAAGTTTTTTCTCCAACAACTTGGGTGTGAAAAAGCTACGGTTGTTAGAGCTTCGCTCTGAGCGACGTGCAGCGGGAGAGTTGGGGGAGATGATCCTGTGTCCTGACATACCTTTTTTTACAGGGGAGGGGGAAATTTTGAGGATTTTTTTCTCTATATACGTGTTTTAAAACACTATACAGTATTTCTTCATTATATTTGGAACTCTTCCTGCTCAGTTGTCTCTGCACTCACAGCCCTGTTGACACAGGTGCGATGACGTAACTGACGACAGGATGATAAGAGGGTAAATTTCTGCCATACACCAACTTCATATCATTTCTACCGTCTACTGCATATACCGCACAGCCCTAGCTGTGGCTGTGCCACATTTCAGCTCAGTATGGATAAAAATGGATGGATTATACAGCGGGGAGATCAAGTATTTGATACACTGTTGATTTTTCAGGTTTTCCCACTTGCAAAGCTTGTAGATGACTGTAATTTTTATCATAGGTACTCTTCAACTGTGAGTGATGGAATCTAAAACAAAAATCCAGAAAAATACAAAGTATGATTTTTAAATAATTCATTTCCGTTTTATTGTGTGAAATAAGTATTTGATCATCTATCAACCAGTAAGAATTTTGGCTCTCACAGACATGTTAGTTCTTCTTTAAGAAGCCCTCCTGTTCTCCACTCATTACCTGTGTTAACTGCACCTGTTTGAACTGGTTACCTGTATAAAAGACACCTGTCCACACACTCAATCAATCAGACTCCAGCATCTCCACAATGCCCAAGACCAGAGAGCTGTGTAAGGACATCAGGGATAAAATTGTAGACCTGCACAAGGCTGGGATGGGCTACAGGACAATAGGCAAGCAGCTTGGTGAGAAGGCAACAACAGTTGGTGCAATTATTAGAAAATGGAAGAAATACAAAATAABDRAAAATCTCCCTCGGTCTGGGGCGCCATGCAAGATCTCACCTCGTGGAGTATCATTGATCTTGAGGAAGGTGAGGAATGAGCCCAGAACTACACGGCAGGACCTGGTCAATGACCTGAATAGAGCTGGGACCACAGTCTCAAAGAAAACAATCAGTAACACTCTACGCCGTCAAGGATTAAAATCCTGCAGTGCACGCAAGGTGCCCTTCCTCAAGCCAATGCATGTCAAAGCCTGTTTGATGTTTTTGGTATTGGTATTGGTAATTGGGGATGGGTACAACCCAGGTGAGCGGGGGCCTCATAAG
>NW_013953045.1:62961-65923 GCF_001266775.1 Austrofundulus limnaeus
GGAGTGGCCTAGCCAGTCTCCAGACCTGAATCCAATAGAAAATCTTTGGAGGGAGCTTAAAGTCCATGTGGCCCAGCGACAGCCCCGAAACCTGAAGGCTCTGGAGGAGATCTGTATGGAGGAGTGGGCCAAAATCCCTGCTGCAGTGTGTGCAAACCTGGTCAAGAACTACAGGAAACCTCTGATCTCCTTGTAACTGCAAACAAAGGTTTCTGTACCAAATATTAAGTTTAATTTTTCTGGTGTATCAAATACTTATTTCACAATCACTCACAGTTGAAGAGTACCTATGATAAAAATTACAGTCATCTACAAGCTTTGCAAGTGGGAAAACCTGAAAAATCAACAGTGGATCAAATACTTCATCTCCCCACTGTAGTAAATTACTTTCTTTTAGCTACAGCAGCCATCTTGAATTTTATTTTATTTTTTCAGATTCAGTATGTGATGGGGATTGTTTTCAGTTTTCACCACACCAAACGTCACCCCAATATGTCTTAAAATGGCAGAGTTATAGACATTTAAAATTAGAACAGATGGCCATCTTGAATTTTTATACCACCTTTTGAATTTGTTAAAGATTGCACTCAGCTACTACAAGTTTTCAGCTCTCCATGTCTAAACTTCACAATGCATTCCTCTGCTCCAATGCATTTTAGTTGGCAAGTCCAAATTAGCAAAACTGTAGCGAAAATAATAAATTAGCAAGGTAGTAGGTAGAGGCAAAGAGCAGCAAAACAATAGCTAAAATCAGAAAACAGTAGCTAAAAGTTAACATTAGCAAAATGGTAGCTAAAAGCTACAATTAACAGAACAGTAGCTAATAGTTACAATTAGCAATAGTTGCTAAAAGCTAACAATCAAGCAATTATGTTAAAGGAAATTTTAAAGAGAACAAAGATTTTTCTAATGTTTAAATTAAATATTACAAAAAGTATGAAAGATAATAAGGTCAGAAGTCATAATGTCTTTAACGAGCTGAACATTCTGGTATATGGTGAAATACCTAAACATATTCTGAAATACTTACAGTCCAAACTACATACAGAAGAAGCAACAAACAGGAAATAAACAGTGTGAGTTATGACTCAGTGTTCACACAAGTAAAAAAAAAATGGTTTGAAATGTTTGGGCTCTGTACCTGCATGCAGCCTCCTGGACTCGCTTGTTGCTATCCAGAATACGTTTGAGCAGCTCAGTCATTAAAGGCTTCAGGTAAATATCTGGAGGCTGGCTGACAACCCAGTGAGCGTAGCGACTCAGTGTCCAGCAGGTGATGGATCGGACCAGAGCTTTTTTATCAGACAAACACTGAACGAGATGTGGGATGAGCTCAGGCAGGTACGGGATCATGCCCTGCATACAGCCTGCAGAAAGAACAAAAGTTTCAGTTTCAGCAGGTATTTTCTTCTAATCTTTTTTTTACCATTATCTTCATGTTTCCATTTTTACCTTCAGCTATAGCTCCCAGCACCAGGATACCAGACTCTTTAACGACCCACTCACGATGGAAGAGCAGCTCTTTGAGGAGGGGCAGAATGTGCAGCAAAAGATCATCCCTGAACACATTAGCCAACACGTCCAGTGCTGCTGCAGAACACTTTCCTAACATCACAGAAAACACATACAGACACAGAAATGTGTCAAAAAAAATAAAAATCCCACAACAAACATAAATACAAGAAAACAGAGGAAAAACAAAATTCAACAAGTTCCTTCCAAGCACTCAGAGAAGTTTATTAACAGGGCTACTTTAGGGCAGGCATCAAACTCACGCAGGTTCCAGTCAGAGATGGTGTCGTCATCATCTAGTTCATCATCCTCATCATCGTCTTCCCCAATCCCGTCCCCCTCATGCTGCTGGGCGACTGTACGGGAGCGATGGAAACGAGGTCTGATGTCTTGGTCATTGTCTGGAATGGCCTCATCCTCCTCAATGTCACCCTGAGGACAAAGGGTTCAAGTCTTTAAGTCACCTAAAAGAGAACTGGACTTTGTTTTACATTGTTTTATAAGTCAGGTGAACCTGAATTTATTTATTTGAAAAAAAAATCTATTAAACACATCTCAGATACACTGGTAATGTCTGGACAACCTAATTCACCTGCATGTCAATCTGATACACTGAGCAATTCATCACTGTACTTCCAGGTACACATATCATGGTTAATAAACTAACCTTGAGCAAGATTATGTCGATCTCAGAGTACTTCATCCCGTTGATGAGCACAGGAATGAGCCTGGAGTAGAAACCAGACATAAGACCATGTGAAACAAGTGGAAAGGTTAGGCAGAAGCCCATGGGCAATCATTCACATCTGATTCTGAGTTTGGGAATAGTTTAATGTGGCAGTTTAGTGACTGAAGTTACAGCTGGGGTCAACAGCCACAGAGTTTCTTCCTTATCGGTCACAGGCTGATGAAGAATATCATTCTGCAGCAAGGTCTACACAAACAAACTGCTAAGGCATCTATGAATCAACTGCATTATACAAACTGGGAGCATTCTTACTGAGAGAGGTGACCGCAGAGCACGTCCTTGCACACTGGCTGCTCTGCTAAAGTAAGCCAGAACTCACAGGCCTCCAAGGCAACATTTTCATCCTGGTCCTGAGTCCTCTGAAGCATGTACTGCAACAAAAAAGGAGCATTAAACAAAGCATGTGGCCAGTTTACATTGTCGTGGCACAGCCTTACCCGGGTCTTTAAATTGGGTGGTCCCACACACTTTCAGCCATGTTCTTAGAAGAATCAAGCTGACATTTTTAGAACATTCTCACCGCAGCATTTATTTTTGTCATTGAGACAACACTCGACCAGCCTACATCCAGGCAATTCTCGACCCGCCTACATCGAGGCAATGCTCGACCCGCCTACATCGAGGCAATGCTCGACCCGCCTACATCCAGGCAACGCTCGACCCGCCTACATCCAGGCAACGCTCGACCCGCCTACATCCAGG
>NW_013953045.1:66697-68706 GCF_001266775.1 Austrofundulus limnaeus
GCCTACATCCAGGCCACGCTCGACCCGCCTACATCCAGGCCACGCTCGACCCGCCTACATCCAGGCCACGCTCGACCCGCCTACATCCAGGCCACGCTAGACCCGCCTACATCCAGGCCACGCTCGACCCACCTACATCCAGGCAACTCTCGACCTGCCTACATCCAGGCCACGCTCGACCCGCCTACATCCAGGCAACTCTCGACCCGCCTACATCCAGGCCACGCTCGACCCACCTACATCCAGGCAACTCTCGACCCGCCTACATCGAGGCAACGCTCGACCCGCCTACATCCAGGCAACTCTCGACCCGCCTACATCGAGGCACCTCTCGACCCGCCTACCTTGAAGCAACTCTCGACCAGCCTACATCGAGGCAACTCTCGACCCGCCTACATCGAGGCAACACTCGGCCCGCCTACATCCAGACAACACTCGGCCCGCCTACATCCAAGCAACTCTCGACCCGCCTACATCCAGGCCACGCTCGACCCGCCTACATCCAGGCAACTCTCGACCCGCCTACATCGAGGCACCTCTCGACCCGCCTACCTTGAAGCAACTCTCAACCCGCCTACATCGAAGCAACTCTCGACCCGCCTACATCGAGGCAACTCTCGACCCGCCTACATCCAGGCAACACTCGACCCGTCTACATCCAGAAAACACTCGGCTCGCCTATATCCAGGCAACACTCGACCCGCCTACATCCAGGCACCACTCGACCTGCCTACATCGAAGCAACTCTCGACTCGCAAACATTGAGGTAACACTCGACCAGTCTACATCGAAGCAACTCTCGACCCGCCTACATTGAAGCAACTCTCGACTCGCCTACATCGAGGTAACACTCGACCCACCTACAAGGAGGCCACACTTGACCTTTCTACATCGAAGCAACTCTCGACCCGCCTCCATCGAAGCAACTCTCGACTCGCCTACATCGAAGCAACTCTCGACCCGCCTCCATCGAAGCAACTCTCGACTCGCCTACATCGAAGCAACACTCGACCCACCTACAAGGAGGCCACACTTGACCTGTCTACATCAAGAGAAACACTCAACCAGCCTACTTCAAGGCAACACTTGACTCACCACTCGTAAAACATCTGAGACCGCACACTCACAGGTCAAGTCAAATCAGGACAAAGCGACACGTGCTGAGAATGGACCATGTAAAAGCAACTCAAGCTTTCTGCTTTTTAGAATACTCAACTTGTGCAGATTTGCAGCTTAATACCCTTGGCTCACTTCTGCATTTCAGCTTTGTGTTTCAGTAGTGTACTGAGATAGTTGTCTAAGAAAATATTGTCTTCTGTACATATCTGATCCTCTAAAATATGCAATGTGATCTCCAGCTGGTTGCCACAGCTGTGTTGGTCATATTGATAAATTCTGTATCATGAAATATTTATATCTGTTAAATTTTATATTTGGAACAGATTCAAAATACTGCTGAAGGTTTTGCAATGTTGTGGCTCTTTATGAATTTTTTTTTTATATTTGTGACTTGGAGGTATAAAACAACACTTTATTTTAAAATCATTTCATGATTTCTTTAGAACACTGGTAATTCTTTTATAGGATTCACTCTCAGACTGTACATTGCCAGACGACCTCACCTCGATGATGTTGTGCATGTGTGGCAGAAGACGATCCAGGCGAACCTCCAACAGCATGACAAGGGCTCGGCAAACATTTTTCCTCACTTCGGGTTCCTCATCTGTCGCTAAAGCAAATAGATTCTATAGAAGAAGCATAAACCCACCACATTTATTATTATTACTGATAATAAATAGACATATTAGTGAGATGCAACAATGCAACAACTTTTTTATCATTAAATATAAATTTTCTGGGACAAAAATGTGCTGTTTTGTAAAAAATAAATAAATAAAAAGTCTGATAAAAAAGTGATATTTGTTTTAGAGACTGGCTACCCTGTGACAAGCAGATTTCAAACAGTAAATGATATTCCTTTTTTTTTTAACATGCACTCCGGGTGGAAA
>NW_013953045.1:69998-72181 GCF_001266775.1 Austrofundulus limnaeus
AAGTTGGGGCGTGACAAGCCACCAAGACCATGGGGAAACTGTAACATCTTACTGCCTATCCGTGGATGCTTTTTATTCCAAATGAATGACAATTCACTATTTAAATTTGTGAAGAAAGTCCTGGTGAGGAACACTGGCACGCTCTGAAATAGATAAAGTAATTTGGGCAATATTGTCATTTTGATCACGTTGATTCTACCCCCCAGGGATAGAGGCAAGTATGCTCAGTCTCTTTTTATTTAAGCCCATTCTGTTCAAGACTGTGTAGCAACCATGTAATATTTGGTTTGAGGACATAAAGTGTACTTTTCAGAATTTATGTGAATTTAAATCAATTTATCAGCGTTTTCTATTTCCTTTTTTCGACCACTTAACTACAAATCAACATGTTCAAGATTTATTTAAAGGTGCATTTCCCTCAGACTCACCTCAATGAAAGGGTCAATGTGAAGCATCAGAGCCTGAGTCCTGCTGATGATAAACTGATTGACGCAGGCGATGGCATGAGACCTGCAACACAAAAGACAACACAACATGCTGTTAAGGGTCACGGCAATATGAAAGCATCCTGTAACTTAAGGTATGTAGCAGGAAAACAAAGATTTTGTTTGTGGAAGTTTAAACCTATTTTATTATAGAAACAAATCATAATGACAATCAAATTTCAGTGTAACACACAGACAACAATCAGTGCCTTAAAAATTCAATGATTTTTCCCTCTCTCCATTTTCTCTTTACTTAAAAAAATCACTGATGAAGAAATTAAGAAACTAATATTAAGTTCTTTTTTCTACTGAAGTGATTAAAATAATTCAATGATTTTTTTTCTCTCAAGTCATTTTTTATTTCCATTTTTCTAAATCCCAATTTATGATGAAACTACATATTTTCAGCTAAAGAAATTGTCTTTATGTGGTGGATTAATAAAATTTCAACAATTCAAATGGAAAATGTTCAAGATTTTATAAAACTGAACAAAAATACAACCAAAAATTGTTCACATCAACAAAACATTTACCAATTAATTTAAGTACTTTTAAGAGGAAGAAAAAAAATTAAAAAAACATACTTTTGCCTCTTTGGTATAAAAAGTTCTTGATAAATGTGTTTTATGAGAACAAAACACAGCTCCTCTGTAAAATAAAAGTGCTTCATATATAACTTCACTCTCTATGTGATCATTTTTAAATTAAATGTAGTCTACTGTGCTTTATTTAACTCACTCATACCCAGTCTTTCTGTATCTGTTCTTTCATACACATATTTATCTTTCCATCAGCATTGACCTGCTTCATTATTTATTTGAATTCTTTCATACAGCTACCAGATCTTTAATAAACCCACGCCTTGCTTCTGTTGATGTGTTTGTATGTGGAACGGTTTATGAAAAGCTAACACCAGCTTAATTCCTCTTTGTGTCTATGCAACTAACTTTTAGAGTTGCTTTCTCAAAACCATTGACACAGGTGTCACTGTAAAGTGTAACAGTCTTGGTGTCAAAACCACTATATATTTTTCCACCATACCATTCCTGTGGTTTAAATCCTCTTTAAATGAGGTAACAGAAACACAACATACTGTTTTATTTCTTCTTCTTTAGTTTTAAAAAGCGCTGAACAATGTTGCTCTGAGAAGTCATTCAGCTGCAGTCAAAGGCGAATTTCCCAAAATTGTTATGCTCTGTAACTAAACAGTGTTACAGGTATTTTATAAATACATATATATTTTTGATCTGCCAGTCATGTGTGTGGACAAAAATCCTGCTGAGATTTAGTAAACAAAAAATGTAACTTATTTACATTTTAAATTGAATCCTTTTGAATACATTAAAATTTCAGCCTTAAATCTCAAAGTTCTTTTAGAAAACACCTCAGTCTAGGACTGAAGACACTTCTGATGCCTTGGTGTTACTTCTGAATGAACCGAGGTGAGGAAGATGAGTCAAAGTCAGCCCGACCCTGATGACCCTTAGAGCTGAGAGGCAAAGTAGTAACAGAGATGAAACGATCGGATCAACTTGTTAAAAAGGTAAGCTGGCACCGCAGTGCAAAACTGTAAATAAGTGATGTCCTGATGCATCTCAGTAATCCAGGTAAAAAATCTAAAAGAAAAAAATTGTATCGGTCTTCTGGACGGGTTCTTCTCTAATGAAACGTTTCGTCTCTCCTCCAAGAGACTTCTTC
>NW_013953045.1:74911-78326 GCF_001266775.1 Austrofundulus limnaeus
CATTAGCACCTCTAGTAATATATTTACTGAGAAAAATGGTGACGTGTTCAATACTTATTTTACCCGCTGTATAAAAAATATTTTAAATGTAATAATATACATTTAAAGGTAGCGCAATTGTGTTTGCTGCATGACCGGTTTCACCTGTTCCCCCATGTTTGTCTTGTATGTCTTCTTGAATGGGTGTTTCTTAACTGCCCCCTCCCCCCTTCCCTGAATGTACAGCACCTTGTGAATTTATTTCTGTGAAAGGCGCTATATAAATAAAACTTTAATTTACATTTAAAAACAGAAGAATGGTGATACCTGATTTTAGGACTGCTGTGCTTGAAAAACTGCAGGAATTTGGGGATCATGATGTTAAGAGGACGATCCAGCAAGTCACTGTCCAGGATCTCTGCGGAGTCTTCACAGATCTTCTGCAGTGCTCCGAAAGCTCCCTGAAGACAAGAAAATATTAAAAAAAAAACTGAGATGCAGCAGAAATTTTAACCATGACCTTCAGGTGGGTTAGACTGCAGCTCTGGGCTGTTCAGATGGAACAGATTACAGTTTCTAGTGAACGTTTTGATTTGCCTCGACATCCTGCTGTCTTTAGCAACAAATATACACAACATCTTCAATTATCACCTCTCTGCGGTCAACAGATGTGACTCATGTTTACATTAAAAAAACATCTTCTCATTCACATTGTTAGCTCTCACAGACAGACAGACACAACGTCCAATATTATCTGCTTTACAGATGCTTAGTATGCATGATCACAGTGTTCTGCAGATTCAGTGTCACTTTAAAAAAATGCAGCCTGGAAAGCAAAAAAGCAGCTCAGACACTGTGTGAAACGTGTTTCCATGGAAACCAATCCCACGGCAGCATTCCCTTTAGATGACAGACACCGAGCCGTATCAAAAAAAAAAAAACGTGAAGGAAAAAAATAAGACAAGGAGGAGTCAAGGTCATGGATGCTGAGAATATTAGAAGAAATGTTCCCTAATATTTGAATACTGAAAGGAAATCTAGGAAAGGCAACATCGTTAAAGTTCAGCAAGAAGATAAAATATGAATTTGAGACTTCAGCTAATAAGATATTAGCTGATTATTCCAACCCTATCTGTGAGGACAGCAGACAGAAACATATTGCTTCATCATATGTCCTATATGAAAATCTAAAGAGAAAAAAAATGCTCTCTGTGTCATGAGAACATAAACATTGAGTGCCTGAGTGTGAGAAGAGTGATCCTGAACACCTCAAGGTCATTCATCACAGGAAGGAAGTCATGCAGGTGACAGAGTTAGGAGGAAGGATTTTATTCTGTGCTGGAAACATTAATATCAAGTTTAGAACTGAGATGACCGAAAAAAAAAAAAAATATATATATATATACACACACAACTCTTAGTTTTATGTGACGGAAAGGGGCTTCTTTTGTAAATACGTTAGCAAAAACCTATAATGAAAAGTTCCCAGACTGCTTATAGATTTATCTCTTGAGCAAATATATATTTTTTACAAATCACATCGGCAATTTTCTCAGCTTTAATTTAAGCCATATTTTATAGAAATCGGATAAGAAATGAGGGTGCTATGAATATTTTTGTGACAGATTGACGCTCATCCCACATTGAAACTCTACTGTTTTGTTGAGATGACTCAATGCATAGCAATGGCTCCTATGACGGCACGTCGCTAGCTATTGCGGCTATAGGCAATGTCCAAGCCAGTAATACAGATCAATGGTCTCACCATCACGTCAGCAAGATCTGTTGTCTAAGATCTTATTGAGCATAACCAGACCTTAAGCTTAAAATTCTGTAATTAAAGGCAGTGGGTGATGTTCAATCCTTCATGGGAATTAGTTCCTTTAAAAAATAAATCAATCTGACCATGACAACACAACTGCAATAACTTGCCAGCTGTCATTTATCAGAACAGTAAAAGTGCTCAGGTTGCCTTTCCTGAACATCACACTTGGCATCTAACACACCTGCTGGCTATGTTTTATAGAGCAGACGGAGAAGTGTGAAGTATTTACACACGATCATAAAGTCTTCCACCAACCAATGATCTTTAATCACAAATAAGCTACAGCGATGACATGAAACTTTCAGTGCTTTGAAGTGGTTCAAACCAGGCTGACATCAAATGGCAACAATCTAATCCAGCATTTTACGCTTCAAACTTTTTTTTTTCATCACAGCATCTGAGGATTTTGATCAGAGTCGTTTAGTTGAGCTTTGGGAAAGTGTTGAGGATCTTTAACTTTACGTCACACGGAGCACGTTTACTAAACTGACCAAGGCCGGCAAACGTTTGTCACTGCTTAAATTTCAAAGCACATATAACTCAAACTATACTCTGACTGTCAACAAATAGATGCCTCAAATAGATAAGTCCTAGAAGCCGTGGCAGCATGAATTATTTATAGAAGTCAGTGATGGTCAGCAAACTGTCCAGCTGTGAAAAACAGACACTTCCTGTCTAATATATTTAGGAGAAGCAGAGAGAAATCCTCCTGCTTTGTGCAAATCAAATTATATGCAAATTATAACATTTTCTAAAGCAACAGTAGTGACCAGAGAGCGCATGACTCTGAGTAAATCTGCAAGAAAAAAAAGAGCAGAATAAAATAAAATTTAAACCTTTTTTTTCCTTGGTAGAGCAGTAAAATTAACCAAGAATAACAAACTGACAACACCCAAAAAAACAAGATTTCAATATTAATTACGTGTGTTTGTCAATATGAACGGGAGCAGAAATGTTTGTCTTTCTGGACATGTTTGATATTTCCGTTAATTTTGAGCTCAATATCTGTAAAACGGAATGAATAAAGATTATTTTATTTTGTAAAGAACTGTGGTTATCTTGAATTAGGTTGGCTTCAAAAGTTACTTAGTTGTTGTAAACAACAATGATGTCTTTTTTCAGAGTTTTATTAAAATTTATTCCATGGCCGTGAGATATTTTGTCAACATAAGGACATATTTGACTCCAAGAGGTAATAGCAAAGTTTTAAAAAAAGATCTTGTGCAATCTGGGAGCACTCATTCATACAGACAGATAAAAACATTATCACCTGCCTCCTGGAAGCAGGTGATAATTATTGTCCTTGTTGTTTTTAACCTTATAAAGGTATTTTGAATTTAAAAAAATCACATTTATTATAACAGTTTAAATAAAAAAATGTTCAATAAATCTTTTAAACCAGTCATCTCTAATTAAAAATGTACTCGTTTGGCTTCAGTTTCATCATCGTTGTTGTCTCCAGCAGCAACTTAACCATCTTCAAAATCAAACTCTAAGAAGCTTTCCAGACTCCAAGCTGCTTTTCAAAAATGTAGCAGCTTCACTGAAGGGTTTTTAGTGTTCACACACACACACACACACACACACACACACACACACACACACACACAC
>NW_013953045.1:79755-83099 GCF_001266775.1 Austrofundulus limnaeus
TAATCGATTATTAAAATAATTGATGACTAATTTATTAATCTATTAATCGTTTTTTTTGTTCTTTACTTTGTTTTTGTCTTTGACACCTTCCACTGCCACGTCTGCCTTTCTGTCCTTGACACACATGCACAGTAGTGGTAACTGGGGTAGGCCGTGGACGTCACAAGACATTATACAGACAGGCTCTGGTATCATGGCTACCTGACAACAGAGCTCAAAGTGTGGGATCATTTTAAGAAAATGAAAGAGAAACCTGTGTAATATCTGCAAGGCAGATCTCTCCTTCCACAGCAATTATTTTTAGTTAGCATATAGCTAAAATCTAACGATAGTTATATAATAGCAGCTGCATTTTGGTGCGAAAAACTGAATGTTTTATATTCAATTAATGTATGATCCGATTAGTTGACTAATCGAAAAAAATAATCGGTGATTCGTTGACTATAAAAATAATGGTTTGTGGCAGCCCTAGTTACTGCCATGAAAAGGTAGGAAATTTTATAATTAATATATGTCATTCTGTTAGCAAAATATCTCAATAACCTCTGGACCTGATGAGAAGATACAGAGTTACAGATGTTTTAGTCAACCCAGAAACTTTTGCGATAATAAATGCGGTACTGCAAGCTCTTGCTAGTTGTTTTAGCACATAGTGTGTGTCGATGACTCAGCTTCTGTCATATCAAACCTTAGATCATTATCTATAAATCTGACTACGTCACAGCAATTTTTACGTTTGTTAACATCGATCAGCTGTGGCAGTCATCCTTAACTGTGCAGCATTGTTACACAAATTAACTGATCTAACCTTTGAAACACTGATTTCTGCTGTCACTGCTTTTACGTGAACGACAATATCAGTGTAGTTTGTCTAGAAGTGCTGACATCATCAAGATATGAGACTGTTTAGAGATTTCTCCTCAGAGCAACACGACAGAGATGATAAATAATAAAATGCGGAATTATCAGGGAGATAAAGATATTCAAAGTGCCAACAACTGGACAACAATAGATTATAGATTAAAAATGAGCATGCAGGACACAAACAGAAGGGGTTTTTTTTCCCCTGAACAGCTCATAAAAGCCGTTCTGGGCGATTATGTGTGAAACGTCAGAAAATGGGGTCATATGGTTTTGTGGTACAGACTGAAAGAGACTGATGAGTCCATGTTGAATAATCTGTTGTAGCTACTGCTCCAGCTGTGAGACGGCCTTAAGCACAGCAGGCCAGCAGGACATCATCCAGATGCTGCTTTACACATGACCCAGCTCTTCTCTTTCCACAGTAAATTAATATAGACTGCGCCTCGAGTCAGAAACATGCTTCCTCTACGGCCACAGATAGTTGCATTTAATCTTGTTTTAACTCACACTGGCAGGAGAAATGCTACTGAAGAATTTATCTTTCTTTTATATCAATAACATTTGATAATGTTTCAGTTCTAATTCACACACAGAACATTGTTTGTTCTAACCAGAGTGCTTCTGATTTTGTTTTCTCACCTCACATGTGTTGTAGTCTTCAGAATCCAGCAGCTGGCAGAGTTTAGGCAGAAGCTCAGGCCAGTTTTGTAGTTCTCCTTTGGAGGCAATTGTAGTGATGAGGATCCCTGCAATAAGAGGAATTTCAATAAACAAAAAAAATTTATATAACAAGCGATGAAGAAAAAAGAAAGGCAATTCAGCAAATAAAATAAATCAAGACTTTTTGCTGCATAATAGAAAACGAAAACCTGAACGGATCTAAATTCCACAACTAGGGCTGCACAATATATCAAAAATGTAGTGTCATTGTGATAATAGCCTGTGCAATATGAATATTGTTGTGGAATACTTATATCTGTATCACCTTGACACTGACCACTTGTTCCTGTTCCTGAAGATATGAACACTTGTTCATATCTTGTGATATCCTTCCGGACGTCAGCATCAAGTTGACCTATTTCCGTGTATCAGGATGGGGCAGGTTATGATTGGTTGTTCATTCTCACACGATGTTAGATGACAGAATGCTGTATATGAGGCCTCTCGATACACAGTGTGCAAGAGAGTTAGACAGTGAGCAGTGTGGAGAGAGAGAAGCAGAGGCACAGAGACAGGCCACGTTCTCTGTGTTCCTGTTGTTGCAATAAAACTCAGCTGATCATCYCACGGAGTACCTTCATTCTTGACCAGCGTATTTCTGTCTCTGTTGTTAAATAAATATTGCCATAACAAATATCACAACAACTGCATGAACTGCAATAAATGGTTGACTCAAAGTTTGCATTTATGCATTTTGTCATTCTGATGGAAGCTTGAAGTATTTCACCAGTCGAATGAAGCCCATCATGTTGGTCAGTTGGATGGATCTCTTCATTTTTTTAAAAATTCAGGCTGGAATGGAAATGATTAGGCTTTTATTTAGGTTTTCTATATCAACACTACATGTATTTGTTCATTTATTGCAAGTCATCGCAATATTAAGCACTGTTATCGCACATCGCAGGTTTTCCTAATATCGTGCAGCCTTACCCACGACTACAAGTGAAAGCCCATTTCAAAGGTTCTGCACCAGTACGACTCAATATGTTGCCTATAGGACAACTTCCTGTGGATTGTCTTATAGATGTGCAGATATGATAACTTAAGAAGGTACAATCTAGAGAATTAAGGGTTTGACATTTTAACGCAACTCTGATGTCAAGATGGAACACAGACAAGATTTTACCAATGGGTTACTGGTAGGGTTGGGCGGCATTGATCATTTTCATACCGTGGTATAACTTCTGGGGTGTTAAGTACATGCCTATAACCAAAGGGAGGTGTGGGGGAAAAAAACTCGGCTGTTCCAACGTTGCTATCAATCAGAGCAGCAGGAGAGGAGTCACAGAATGGCTTTGTGTCAAAGTTAGGAGTTATTTTCTCAACTGCAGCAAGGAGCTCCCAGGTCTTGAAAAATATATATATGTAATTAAATAAAAAAATCACTCAAAAGTTAAAATTTGAAAAGAGTCCAGCTATTTGTTTGACTTAAGAAACCCACAACCGGGGGTCCCTGAAGCTGTCAATCAGCACTAAACCAGCCCACCTTTTCAAGAGCCGGCAAGTAAAGCGCTCAGTATGGTCGATTGGCAGCCGATGGCCGATGCACGGTCCCATGGTTGTTCAGCGTTCAATTTCACACACACCTTTTATAGCCTGAGGAACACCACGCCGAGCTCCTGGGAAACTCTTCCTGCTGTGGTACACTTCTTTCTGGAGTCTACACTCCGGAAGAAAAGAAAAACTCTGATACCTGACGTTATTACAGAGAGCTGGTGGACCGCTTTGTGGCATGGTGTGGGAACAATCATCTCATCTTG
>NW_013953045.1:84684-85850 GCF_001266775.1 Austrofundulus limnaeus
CATCAGAGCCAGGGACCTAAAAAGGCTCAACAACCTGATGAAGAAGAGTTCTGTTCTGGGGACGACTGTGGAATCTCTGGAGATGATGGTGCAAAGAAGGATTTTACATMAAATCAAGAACATTGTGGACAACCCTGACCATCCTCTTCATCAGACTGTCATAGAAAAACAATCTTCAGTCAGGGGCTCCTTCAGTTTGGTTGTAATACAGACCGCTACAGAAGATCTTTCCTGCCCACAGCCATCAGCATCTACAATAAGTTTTTAGTTTAATGAGTTACCTAATTTCCCTCTGGGACCAATGAAGTATTTTTGAATTTTAACTGAACTGAATTGAATTATTTGTTCACAAGTTTGTCCCAGTTAAAGCTCCACGGTTTTGGCAGACAGATTCCTCTGTGCACAACATCTGTTTTGCCTCCATCCACAAGGTTTTGGCCGTCTTTATAAATGTCTGCTTCCGGGTAAAACAGTCTGGAAGCAAGTTGAAGCAAAATACAGCATCTGAGTGCTTTCAGCATAAACAAACACTCCTGCAGCGGAGAACAAAATGATGGAATTTTTGTCACGAAACAGCAACAATCCGATCTGATTTAAGCAGTTTGGTTGGAGCATGCTGGGTGTTCAATGAGCTGAGGTGGTCAGAACACACGTCGGTAACGTTATGGGGCATCTTCTGAAAGAGCCTAGAAAGGTATGTCCCAGTTTTCGTAGCCATCTTGTGGACTTTTAGTGCTTCACCTCACGTGACTCAACATCATAATTTTTATATTCTATCACCATATTGCAATACCGCGGTATAACAAAAATACCTTCATACCGACCAAGCCTAGTCATCTTGACCTTGAAATCAATAAGGATCACTTTTGACCAATGAGGTGTCCATCTATACAGATTGTCATTTCTGTGTTAAAGGGTTATCAATTTAGAGGCCAGACAAGAAATTTCCCACTGACAGATGACAGAATACCATAATATAGAGAATATACACTCACCGGCCACTTTATTAGGTACACCACGCTAGTAACGGGTTGGACCCCCTTTTGCCTTCAGAACTGCCTCAGTTCTTCGTGGCATGGATTCAACAAGGTGCTGGAAGCATTCCTCAGAGATTTTGGTCCATATTGACATGATGGCATCACACAGTTGACGCAGATTTGTCGGCT
>NW_013953045.1:86766-88468 GCF_001266775.1 Austrofundulus limnaeus
CTGAGTTGCCGCCATGTGATTGGCTGATTAGAAATTAAGTGTTAACGAGCAGTTGGACAGGTGTACCTAATAAAGTGGCCGGTGAGTGTAGTTCCTTAGAACTCTAAGGAAAAGGTGCATTAAATACTGAAAATCACTATATTTCAATTTAAATGACTTTGTAGCTTATTTAAATAAAACTAAACATTACAGGAAATGATCAAAATGTTCCTCTACTATAATCTGATGGCACAAAGTTTATTTATTTCTGCAAGTATGAAAGAAAAGCAGAATTCTGAAGAAACAAGTATGATGCAAAATTTGGACTCCTATCCTAAATCAATATCTATGTCCATAAATGTAATATTAACTTCATCCAACATTCACATGAATTAACCTATTATTAGGCTATTTTGGCAGTTATTCTCTCCGTTTATGTGCATTAAACTGCAGCTGCAAAAAGTTTTTCCGACAAACCTTCAGTGTTTAGCTTTCAACACACTGACATTTTGCAGCAACACCGACAGTAAAGTCAACAAGCACATCAAAAACACTTTTTTAACGAGTGATGGAAAAGATGTCACATACAGTGAACCAATGGATGGAACTCACCCACTGTGGCCCTGATGAGGGGGGATGCATCTCCGATGTTTTGGAGGCACTCGCTTTTGATAAACTCAGAAACGCCATTTGGGAAATTCTGATAGTGAGCTTTCACGTTGTTCTTCAGTATCAGTCCACTGAGTGAACGGGTTGGCTCGTCTTGGAGATAGAAGGAAAAAAAACAAGAAAAGAAGTGCAAAAGGACTTTATTGTGTATAATCACCAAAACATCACAGATTGCTTTCACAATCTTACAGTCAGCCTTATTCTGCAAGAAAAACAAAAACAGAAGAACACAATCTGTTCAGCTAGGACAAAACAAAATGATAAGGAAAACAGGATATTTTAATCTAAATCTCTGATTCATTGCATTTCTCACTTCCAGATCTGTGAGTAGTCTAGATTTCTCAGTCTAATCATTTTTTTAAAATCTTTATGGCTTTTAGCATCTGAGCTGCAGCCTCCTGAAGTGTCTTAGCACCATTTGGGTCATGTACTTTGCAGACAGTAAGGCCAAAAGTTGTGTCTATGCCAGGAATTAGGTTTAAAATTAGAGTGACCTATATTCAGCGTGCCACGCTGTGTCACCCGAGCCACAGCCTGATAGACCTGCCACACACAAGGTTCCTACGGGCTTCAAGATTCCAGACTTTTCCAAACTTAATTTCTCAGATTTTTGACAATTTTAAAGGCGATGTTGATGTAGGACGCAGAAAAAGTTTAAAACGTTTTAGGGCTAAATATGTGGATGTCAAGTTGTATACTGTGCAACACAAGGTGAAAGGTCTGCGTTTATATAATGCATATGGACAAAATAAGATGAGACTTGGCCTTTGAGACACTTCAATATGACGCCCTATCAACTTCATTTAACAACTCAAAATATCCGAATTAAAAAACAGGATTTTAGTGCCAATTCTTGATGTGAAAACAAGGTCTGTACTGCCTTTTTATCAGTTTATAAAACATTTATTTTGCTACTATAATAGACTAGGGCAGTGGTTCCCAAACTTTTTATCTTCTGACCCACAAAATATCCATGGCAAAAACTTCTGACCCCAAATATTACTGGTCTGAGTACAAAAACTTCGYTAATAACCCTAAAAACACAGGCTTTTTG
>NW_013953045.1:88707-94505 GCF_001266775.1 Austrofundulus limnaeus
TATCAGGTCAACAAAGCATGGGCATAGTAACAATATTTTTATACTACATTTATCCATTTTAAATACACTAACATCACTCATTTGTAACAACTAAAGCAAAAATGTAATTAATTCAGAAAATCTTTTCAGGACCCCACCTTGATGTTTTGGGACACCACTTTGGGTCCCGACCCCAACTTTGGGAAACACTGGGCTAGGGGGTGGGGGGACTAATTATTGAATTTTTATCCAAAAATTGAGGTCTAAGGGTGTTTTTACAGCTGTCTGGTAGACTCGGTTCAACTGGGGACCAAAATTGCAACATTTGTTACATTTTCAACTGGTGTGGTTTGCTTTCACACTGCATTGTGTCGAACAAACCAAACCCTTAGAGCAACCTGTTTACACCTTCCTCTGTGGTGGTGCTGTACCACTGAAGGAAACAACACAAAAATCACTGAAGACACTGAGTGCAACTTCCTTCTTCACGAAATGTAAGCAAAATGGAGTGACATCAGATTTTAGCGGTTGTAAAATTTCTCTTTTGTCTTTGGGAAATGAGCCAAACAAACACACAAGCCACTTTTCCCTGAGTGTTATACACGTGCGTTTGTTTTGTCCAACAAAAAGGAATGGTCGTCCAAAAAAAAGTGCTAGAGCACGGAAACTTCTAAAACATGCAGGGTAGTCTGCCTTGAAGACCAGGGTTGGGAAACACTGTTCTCTTGGGTGACTTGACCCATGTGGGCAATGACAGAGTTATTTGGAAGCAGGTGATTGGGAGTCAGCCTCCCTGATCTGAACCAGAATGGTGTTCTGTTATTGGACTTCTATGATAAACATGGGTTGTCTATAACGAACATCATGATCAACCACAGTGTGGTCAATATGTGTACTTGGTACCAGGCCACCTTAGGCCAAAGATCTGGTTTTGATGATCTGTTCCTGGCCTGTAGAGAGCTTTCAGTTTAGTTTATTTCTTTGCTGCCACGACAGCATTTTGTTTTTTCGTTTGTAATAAAAGTTTTAGTTAAACTTCTGACCTCCGTCTGCATTCTGGGAACCACCTACAAAACATCCAGCCTGTTAATTGTGACAGATGTGAAGGAAATTTACACATTTCCATTGAGTCTTAAATGTGCAGTTTATTTTTCTGCTATGATTAAAATTGTTGTGAACCCAACTAATTCCTGAGGGATTATCTAGTTAAATTAGACACAATTTTTTGACATCAGGACTTCCTTGTAAGAAAATCATGTCTACCAATAAGTGAGGTCTTGTTGCCTCATTAAACTATCATTTTCAGGAGGCATGACTCAGTTCTAGACCCTAAAAAAGGTACTGTGATATGATGAAGAAAAAATAATTGCCATGAGCTGGAGAGAGGACCCTTGTTTTTGTTTGTTGATAAGAGTCTGGGTCACAGACAGGTGCTGGGAGACAGTGTCTCTGAGCAATGAACTGGAGTTTCAAGATCTGGGGAATAAAGCTTTTTAAATGGATAATTCACTTGCTTTTCATTTTTAAAATGTTTTTTTTCTTACAGATGCATGATGGGACTTTTATATCCCTTTTCCACAAGTGCCTGTAGCATTGGTACAGTTCCAAGCCTTTTCCATTAGGCCAGATTCATGGAACCGGCCCTTTTTTTAGTACCTATTTCGTGGTTCCAACCGGCCCCAGCTGACACCATAAAAGCGACGTCAGAACACTGTTCATCACTGATTGGCTAAGTTTTTGCAAATGTTTAAAAGTTAAAAAGTTATTCATCAAATGTATCTCTCATTTTGCCCATTAATTTTTTTTGTAAATACCTAAAAATCAACTCCTCCAACCGCCCAAAACACACCCATTTGAACCAGACTGGAACATCAGTGGAAAACCACCCGGTCCGACCCGTACCGACCAGCACTTACACCGACCGTTCCGACACTAAACCATGGAAAAGAGGCATAAGCTGCGTTTACAATAACAACTCTAGGAGCCATTTTTTCCAATTGTAGCAGTGACATTACTTTTGTTTAAATCCAATTTTTATTTTTAGCAAATTTTTACAATTTCAGAACTTATTCTACAAATGTCTTTCCATCTCTCATTTTGCGCATTATTTATTTATTTTTTTTTTTCGAAAAACCCAAAAACCACCTCCACCAACTGCCCAAAACACACCCACTGGAACCGGACTGGAACGTCAATGGAAAAGCACCCAAACTGACCCGTTCTGACACTACACTAAGTGGCACTACTGGAAAACGGGCGTTCGTTTTGCTACAGCACAGAACAGACAGAACACAAGAAGCCTGACAGCCTTAAAAAATGAACAAATGTACAATTTTAAGTTAGGACTTTTTAAGGCCTAAAATTAAGATTTTTTTTCTTTTGAATTGATGTTTTAGGACCCTGCAGAGTCATTAACTGAGTTAAAGAGTAACTTACCCCAAAATTAACTTTTTTTTAGCTGATAAACTGTCTAGAATGTGTCTAAAATGTTATACAGTACTGTTTCTGTGCTAATTTTTATGTTTTTGTGCGTATTTGTTCAAATCTGTCACATTTGGTCTAAAAATGTCTTTTTGCTGCTCATATGGGTAGAGCAGTGGTACTGCAGGCTAATTTGCATATTGGTTAACGGCTCTCCACGGTGACGTATCTTCTCCACGGTTTCGTCACAGCGGCTGTGTTCTGGTATAAAAGCCTCTCTCTAAGACACGCCCCTGCAGCDGTCAGAGGGTGGAACAGTTAGCAAGCTTAGCATGATCGTCTGTTGACCTTCAGCCTCGGGTGGGGAGAGCTGACTGCTACGCTACTCTCTCTCCCCCTCTCTGTCTCTCTCCACACAAACACACACACACACACACACACACACACACAAAAAGCAGTACGTCCTGCACAGCGGGAGGGGAAAGAAAGGCAGCGGGGCAGTTTCAGCCTGAACCCACACATGTCAACTTGTACAGATTGTCTGTAAGTTATAAGGATTTGACATCATTTTGCAGGTATACGGACATATAGATTAATCTCACGGTTTTTTTTCAAGTCTTACAGATATTTTAAAAACCTCATTTTCAAATTTATCTAACATGTCAGAGCTTATAGGATGATTTAAAAAACAATAAATCACATCAAACAGCCATCTTCCAACCTGTTCTGCTGCTAGAAATAAGTTACTTTTTACTCTCTCCTTTCCTCCTGCTTCGCAGCAGGCGCTTTCATGTCCGCAGCTGAGACCCCGCCCCCTCCTCCCGCGGGTGCGAGTTGTATGGATTTTTTGCAAAATTTATGGATTTTTAGGGCTCTTTATACAGGTAAACGTCCAAAGAGGTTGAAATGTATGCGAACCGGACCGAACTTCAGTCAAACAAGACCCAACACTTTTATTCCTGATTTAAACTAGTGATCTTGTGAGCAGCTGCAGCTGTATGCTTTTATTTTTTTCTGTCAGGCTGTCGGAGCGCTCCTCCTCCTCTGTCCGAGGCTGGTGTGGGGTGAAAATCCTCCACCTCAGATGTTCAGAGATGTAACTATCTGTGATACTGTGGTCACTCTCCATGTAGCATCAATTATGCTAATGCTAGCTGCCTGTCACGTTCTCTCGTCCTGGCCACACCTCCGCTCTCTAACCCCCTCCCCTACCCACTTTGATGCATTTTTCAAATTTTGCCTTGGGGCAGAGTTATCTTTTCACAGAGGGGTAAAATACACTTTAAACCGGCTCAGTTTTTGTCCACCTGTGACATCGCAGCAGTTTAAAGCTTAGCAAGTGTCTCAAAAATGTTTCAGAAGAATTTCTTGTTAGAAATTCAGATTCTTCTCTTTTAGATTACAGAATAAGAAATCGTCAGGAAATAAAACATTATTCTATGCATATTAAAAAAACTGAAATTTCAGTTTACACTTTTTAAAACTGCACAGACAAAAAGGAAACACCACACACACAGAAAGCAGACAAATGGACTACTTACCTTCTGATTTCAATTTCGTCAAAACAAATATTAAATAGTTGTTAAAATCTGGATACTGGTTCAGCTGCTCAAGCCGCTGGGAAAACTGGTTGAGGATCACAACCAAAGACAGGCAACGAGGGAAAAACAGCAGAACTGAGTCTGTAAGTGGTGGTGTAATGTAGCGGCATAATGACAGAGTGTGTGCATGTTTGTAAGAGGTCGTAAATATGTCATTTGGTGAGATTGAACACTGTAAGTGCCCAGCCGGATGGCGTCTTTAAGCTGATATTGTCTGTGAGCTAATGATGAGCCACATACGAGGGCTTATGGTTTATGATCAGCAAGCAGACTTTTAGAAACAGGACAAGCAACATTTTTCTTTAAAGCAAAGACAATAAAGCTCATTTCCATCTAACAATAACATGAGCTACATGAGGACTGGGATAATTAAACAGCATTTGTAGGATGCAGGATGTAGTAAATGTTAGACTGGATGAATATCTTTGATTGAAACTTTCCAGTCATCTACTCTCTCTGTATGAAGCTTAGTGTCAATAACATTTTAATGATAGACCACCGACATATTTAACGTGGACATATATTTAATACCAGGTGAATGTATGAATACATTGCTAATAAAAATGTTACGTGTTTAGTATAAAAACATGGCTTAAATAAGGAAATATTTCGATAAACACGACTGTCAAAGTGATTATTTAAGTCAAGCACAAATAAAAGCAAAGAAATTGAAGCTACATACATTAGCTTACAATAACTGACTACAGCAATTTTATGTTATGAATGATTAACAACGAGTGTAGACTTATTTACTTAAATTATATGAGGTTACTTGACAAAAATTAATCAAAACAAAGCAGCAGGCTAATCGGGTTAGCCTCAGCGACGGTAAACACCCGGGTTAGCATTAGCTGTCGCTAGCCCGGTGAGCCTGTTCGGTTTTATTCAGCTCTAACAAATATAACGGGGGGGGTTATTCGTGCCGTGTGCGGCCCAGAACAAAGGATACTTGCTGGACGGATCTCTGTGTAGACGTGTCCGGCGACTGGGACTCCTTCAGCAGCTGTAGTATCTGTTGAAGTCCCTGCTCGTCTGGCTTCCACTCACACTCCATCTTTGCTGCCGCGAAGCATCAAATGAAGCATTAAAAGGTTCGTCGGAAGACGGATCAGAGACAAAGACATGGCTGATGCAGAAAAGCCTTTACCTGCGCTCTTTAGGTAGACGTGGTCGTGTGTGGTTGTCTTCTTTTTTCTTGTTGCTGTTGTTGAAGTATGTCTGTCTGGGTTTTCAGACACGGATCCGCAGAGACGTCGGTTCTCCCAGCCAGACGAAATAAACGCTCCGGGTCAAACGAGCTCGCTGTGGCTGGCTGTCAGCTGACTACTCAGCCTCCGGGTCCTAGTGCCCTCCAAGTTTAACAAACACGTCATAATATTCCCTTTCTTTCGCTCGTGTTCAAAACATGTGGATATTCTTATATCTCAGTTTTTGACATCCACGTCCTTCTTCTAGAAAAATACACGTCCTAAACTAGAAATTTAAAAAAAATCATAAAAGGGAGTTAGTGAGAAAAATAATCACTTCCGTTATTGTGTCAGATGGTACCTGAACGCAACACAGCCGCTGAAAAAACAGCGCCCCCTAAAGTTTGTATCAACATAACAAACGCAACATACCAGGTTGTTTCATGATAAATAACTTTTATTTTCAAATTGTTTCATTTTTGTTTAGTAAACAACAAAACAACATTTAAATATCAAAAGGAAAACATTGTATAGGTCCTCTGGACAGGTTCTTCTCTAATGAAACGTTTCATCTCTTCCAAGAGACTTCTTCAGTCTGAGAGTTTCAGGC
>NW_013953045.1:95426-96807 GCF_001266775.1 Austrofundulus limnaeus
GGTTTCAAAACTCTTCATAGCACAGAATCTGCTTTAATTAGAGTTTTTAATGACATCCTTTCTGCATGTGATTCTGGTAACCATGTTGTTCTGACCTAACTGCTGCCTTTGATACAGTAGACCACGACATTTTAATATCGCGATTACACCACATTGTTGGTATTGATGGCACTGTTCTTAAATGGTTTAGGTCTTATTTGGAGAAGAGAACATTTTCAGTGAAAATTAGTGACTCTGAATCATCTGCTGCTTCAATGCCTTATGGTGTCCCGCAGGGCTCAGTTCTGGGCCCTCTGCTTTTCTCTCTTTATTTACTGCCTCTGGGTTCTGTCCTTAGGAAACATGGGATTTCTTTCCATTGTTATGCTGATGATTGTCAGATTTATTTGCCCATGAAGTAGAAGGATGTCCATTCCATCAAACATCTCCTGGCATGTCTGGGAGATATTAAAGCTTGGTTGGCCTTGAACTTCTTGAATTTTAATGAAAACAAAACAGAGGTGATGGTGTTTGGACCCAGTGGTTCCTGTGAGTCCTCCTCTGTGGACCTGGGAGCCTTGGAGGTATATTTTAAGCCTGTTATTACAGATCTTTGTTTTAAGGTGGACAGTGATTTTAAATTGGACAGCCAAATCAAAGCCGTGGTTAAGTCCAGTTTTTATCATTTAAGGCGATTGGCGTCAGTGAAATCTTTTCTGTCCAGTCAGCATTTTGAAACAGTGATCCACGCTTTTATTTCAACTCGTTTGGATTACTGTAACTCTCTTTACCTGGGAGTCAGTCAGTCACTGCTCTCACGTCTGCAGCTGGTTCAGAATGCTGCTGCACGACTTTTGACAGGAACTCAGAAGAGGGAACATGTGACCCCTGTCCTGGCCTCACTTCACTGGCTGCCTGTATATTTTAGGATTCATTTTAAAATTCTTGTTTGTTTTTAAATCACTGCATAATCTTGCCCCGGCTTACCTCTCTGAGCTTCTTCATCCCTACGTACCTTATCGGTCTCTCAGGTCAGCAGATCAGCTGCTCTTGGAGGTACCGAGAACAAAAAGGAAGCTCAGAGGGGACAGGGCTTTCTCTGTCWTBRRYYCTAAATTATGGAATGACTTGCCTTTGCAGGTCAGAGAGGCCCCTTCACTGTCCACTTTTAAAGCTTGTCTTGAAACCCATCTATTTTACTTGGCTTTCAACACTAGCGGGATTTAATTTTAAATTGTATGTTTTTGTTTTTAAACTGTTTTTAATCACTTTTTTATTATGTTGTGTTTTAATGTACAGCACTTTGTATCAGCTGTGGTTGTTTTAAAGTGCTTTATAAATAAAGTTGGTATGGTATGATATGGTATGGTATGGTATGGTATGGTATGGTATGGTATGGTAT
>NW_013953045.1:98387-101852 GCF_001266775.1 Austrofundulus limnaeus
GTATGGTATGGTATGGTATGGTATGGTATGGTATGGTATGGTATGGTATGGTATGGTATGGTATGGTATGGTATGCGCATGTTTGAATTTTTCCCTCCTCATTCTGTAGGTATATGAACTACCTCTACATTTCTTTAATGGTTCTGTCATTGGTCATCAGAGAACTGTGATGTGATCCCCAACTGACTGAAAGAGTTGCTCCAAAAGATCCAACCAGATCTCTGTCGAGAAGAGTGGAGCCCTGGGAAGTATTTTGGAATTGAGTTGAACAACTAGATTGAAGAGGACCAGAGTTTAAAGTGAAAAGGAACAAAACTTAGATAAAAACTTAGATAAAACCAAATTCATGATATTAGGAAACAATAAAAAAAGGAAAATAATCCAATTAAAATATCAATTGAAAGTGTTGATTTAGAACAAGTACATGGAATAATATTCTTGGGTGTCATATTAGACGATAACTTCATCTGGAAACCACAGATCAGCCTTGTAAAATCTAAAATAGCCAAAAGTGTTGCTGTTATAAGAAAAACTAGTTTCGTCCTGGACTACAAATCTTTGTTTGTTCTATATAACACACTCATTGTACCACATTTAACATATTGTGTGGAAGTTTGGGGGAGTACATACAAAACAAATTTACAGCCAATATACATCTTACAAAAAAAATATATCCGTATACTACATAAAGTGGGATACTGGGAACACACAAACCAGTTATTCATTAAATCAAATATACTGAAATTCTGGGACCTGGTAATATTTAAAACTACACAATTCATGTTTAAGGTCCGAAATCAAAAAACTTCCACACAATATACAGGAAATGTTTGGTGACAGAGAGCGGGGTTATAATTTAAGTGGTGAAGGATATTTTAAAAAACAACATATTAGAACAACCAGGAAGAGTTTTTGTTTATCAGTGTGTGGAGTAAATGCCTGGAATGGATTGAATGATGAGTTAAAAAAAATACAAATGTAAACCAATTTAAAAAACTGATTAAAGCAGAGCTCATTTCAAAATATGCTATATAAGATGTTTAATGTTCAATAGTCTATAACAGTGTTTCTCAAAGTTGGGGTCGGGACCCAAAGTGGGGTCCCGAAACATCAAGGTGGGGTCCTGAAAAGATTTTCTGAATTAATTACATTTTTGCCTTAGTTATTACAAAGTAGTGATGTTAGTGTATTTAAAATGGATAAATGTAGTATAAAAATATTGTTACTATGCCCATGTTTTGTTGACCTGATTCAAATGTTTATCATCCAAAAATAGCTGGGGGCTCAGGTCTCTGCTACTGTTTTGGACTATTTTGTGGGTCAAAAGCTGAAAAGTTTGGGAACCACTGCACCTTCATGATATGTATCGTATCGCCAAATTCTTACCAATACACAGCCCTACTTGGGACCCAATTATGGGTCATGAAGCACCTTGGATAATCTCCAGAAATCAGTTTAAAGGGTAATAAAATAATTGCTGATGTAATATTTCCCTATAATTATTACAAAAACACAAAATAACTAAAAATAAGTTTTTTTATTTGTGTATAAGCTGTTTATATTGTCAAAAAAAACTGTGTTTTTAGGGTTATTAACGAAGTTCATGTACTCAGACCAGTAATATTTGGGGTCACAAGTTTTTGTCATGGATATTTTGTGAGTCAGAAGATAAAAAGTTTGGGAAACACTGGTCTATAATGTAATTGATGATATAAATAGTACTTAAAATAATTCTACATAGTTAAACATGATGTAAAATGGAAACAAGTTGTCTCTTTTCGATGTTCTGAAAGTAAAATGATAATACATTGACAAAGGGGCAGGACATTATAAGATGTATCTTCTACCTGCTCCTTTTCGAACAGAAAATATAAAATTTTGCACGTCACATGGGCAAAAATAATTTGTATTACATTTTATTTCTTAAGTTTGCTTCATTCAATTTTCTTTTCTTTTTGATTGTTTTAATGTCTGTTCGAAATAAAACAAATGGAGGGAAAAATAGGGTGCACTGGGTGATTTATTTTTTAAATCAACTGAAATTAAACTTTTTTTTTTCACTTTTGCTGTTTCCACAGTAAACGGTTCAATTAACCCTCCTGCTGCCCATGGGTCAAAATGACCTGAGAAGAACTTCCGCTTTGACCCAAGAGCAGCGGTGAACGCAGTTGTCCAGTAGATGGCAGCACACGGTCAGAAGTGTCTCCGCTTGTCTTTGAACGTCTCATGAAGAAGTCAGATATATCTCTGCTGTCTCTCAGCGAACAGAGCAGCAGTCACATCCGAGTCACTCAACAAAACAAACACTTTCTTCTGGAAAATATCGTGTTGTTTTATTTTTATTTTATACCAGCAATTATTTGGAAAATTTCCTCCAAGCCGTCCGAGGGAGCCCGAGAAGAAAAGAGGACGTGAGCCTTCAGAGTTCAGCCACACAACAAACCCTTTTCGTCTCCTTGATTTCAGTTCAGAGGGATTTTTTTTGTCTGCGCCCCGAGGAAACATGAGCTTTCTGTTGTGAGTTATAAATGTCTGATAAAAGCATATTTTGCACAACAATGTTGATTTATGTTAGTATAATTAGAGTGTATAGCATTGAAGCTAGCTAGCGATTGAATACTATAGGCTCGGGCTACTTCCTGGATTCACATCCGAAACATGAACACAATTGTCGGTGCTTGTTGAACTTTTGTTTTTGGATGTATTTAGCGGCAAATTCTGTTGTATTTTAGTTAAAACATCAACGTAACAGATACGTCTTTGTGTTTTAACCCATAGCGACTAAACTCAGTTGTGAGTCTTTATCATTTGAACGGAGGTGTTCGTGGTGTGTCCTGGATATTTGCTGGTGTGAACACTAATAGCCACCATTAGCCCTGATGGTGATGAGACGGATCAGCTGAACCGTCACATTTGGGATAATAACACGTTTTTTTTTTCAGCTAATATGTCAATAATCTTGTTTGAAACTGTAAGCTGTAAGCTATAAACACAGTGATTAAGATGACAGATTTTAATGATGTAAATAGAGGAAATCAACCCGTATGTTTTAAATGTTAACACGTTTTATTTCTGCACAAACTCAGCAGCAGATCTGTAGTACTTCTGATCATTAGTTGTCCATTTCCAATGGTTTAAAAATAATACAGACTAGAGATCGACTGATACAGGTTTTTGAAGGCCGATACCGGTTTTTTAAACATCAGTCTAACCCAGTGTTTCCCAAAGTTGGGGTCCGGACCCAAAGTGGGGTCCCGAAACATCAAGGTGGGGTCCCGAAAAGATTTTCTGAATTACATTGCCTTAGTTGTTACAAAGGAGTGAGGTTAGTGTATTTAAAATGGATAAATGTAGTATAAAAGTATTGTTACTATGCCCATTTTTAGTTGACCTGATACAAATGTTTATCATCCAAAAATAGTTGGGGGCACAGGTCTCTGCTACTGTTATTTTATGGATCAAAAA